>NC_079499.1:36563237-36866267 GCF_030052815.1 Hevea brasiliensis | reverse complement strand
AGGTGTGTGCCTATTGAGGACGAATAGGATGAGTGCTCATATAATTGCTAGCTAGCTATATTATTCCTCATTAGCCATTGGCTTTTAGGATGAATTGGACTTTGGATTCATGATTAAACTATTAGAGACATTGTGAAATGGAGTTTAATTCTTTATGACATTCTCTGTCTTTTGAATTTAACTATGATTTTAAGCATCCACAGTTTATATGATTTATGGTTTATAGTTTAAAATTGCATTTTCTTAATGTTGTGTACCACTAACACATTGGCTCAGCGATAGCTTTTTCATTGCTGTCGTAGGTAGACAGACAGACAGAGCAGCAAAATAGGCTGCTTGTGCTACATTTTGGGATTCTGCCGGGTATATTGAGTACACTATCTTTTTTTAATTTTTGTTGTAATGTATGTACACTGTATGTATATATTGTACTTGGTCTTGAGCAGTTGTAAACTAAAGTTGTAATATATTCTCTTATCTCAGCTTTTGAACTACTCAGTCATTTTATTGTCTATCTTTGGAAATACTGAAAATTGATGTTGAATTGAGTTTGACAAATGTTGAGAAATTGATTTGTGTTGAACCATATTGGAATTTGGCATTGAACAAATATATTGGAAGTGCTTTTTACAGGTTTTTGAAGAACTGTTTTATTCAAAATATAGGTGGCACTCTGTCAAAATTTTTACAGAAATTACTGATACTTCATATGTGTTATTTGGCTTCACTTCAGTTAAAAAAAAAAATTTAACACCTGTCAAAAGTGCTCACCACTGTAAAAAGAAATAAGAAAAGGTTTAAAATTCCTTGTAGTGTATTTAATGGGTTATCAGTAGACGAAGTTTGGTAATTCATTAGGTATACTATGGGATCATGTTATGCCTTACGGAGGGGTAGGGTGTGACATGTTTTAGTGTTATCAGAGCTAGTTTTTAAATTTTGTTTTCACCTGTAATTTAAATATTCTTTCTTCATAGTACAACTGCTCAATGTTATGGTTTGATACATAAAGTACGTTACATTATAAATATGCACTAACAGGAGGAAATCTCCTTGTGTTATTTGTTCAAGAGGTGTAATATCCTTTAATTGACTATGGAAGAAGGGGACCGTTCAGTCGATCAATCAATAGAGGCTGAGGTACAACGGGAAGCCCCAGCCCTTCATAATGTGATTGGATCAGCCGCACTAGCCCCCTCAGTATCGCAGTTTCCTGCTCAATTTGCTCAACAGATAGCTGCAATGTTCCAACAGATGGCTGGTAACATGCCTACTCAAGCCCCACTGCAGATACCAGTGGTACAACCACAGCTTTCAGCTAGGCGGTATGACAAGCTGATTAAATATGGGGCTACTGAGTTCAAGGGGATAGGAGATCCACTAGAGGTAGAACAATGGTTGGAGAAAATGGATAGGGTGTTCAAGAAACTACACTATATAGAGGAGCTCAGATTTGAGTATTCAGTGTCACTACTATAGGGGGATGCATATGACTGGTGAAAAACCATTCCTCATAGTTTGGTGGAACCTCCAGTGCTAACCTGGGATGACTTTCTTTGAGAGTTCGGAAAAAAATATGTCTTAGATGCCTATGTGGACTAGAAGTTACAGGAGTTCTTAAGTCTGAAACAAAGAAGTAAATTAGTGCCAGAATATGAAAGGGAGTTTTTGTCACACTCTACTTCCCTGTAAGATGTAACATAATCCCGTAGTATACCTAATGAATTACCGTACTTCGCCTACCGATATCTCATTAGATATACTACAAGGGATTTTAAAACAATTTTCGTGAAATTTAAATCATCGATTAAAATCTGGTGCTATAAAATTTTTTTCAAAATTTCGGCAAAGTACCGGCTGTGTTTTGAGAAAACAGTTCTTCAAACCTGAAAAGGAAAACACTCCCAACATGTTTTCTCAAATACAACTTCAATAACTTCATTTCAACTCACAATTCAAATCTCAATAATCAAATCAATTCACTTTCAAACCAATCTCATCATAAAGAACATTTCATTGATTACAAGACTCAACATTAATATTACAAAACTATTCATGTAAATGAAATCTCAAATTTTCATTTACAATAATTTACATTTAATTATATACCAAAATATTTTACAAGAGTTTTTATACAACTGCTTAAATAATTTACATACATATTATTACATGCATACATCAAAACCTGTGTACATGGGTATACTTGGAGCTGATCTGAATGTCTCTTTAAAGAAGCTTACTCAATTGCACTATGCTCTTTTCACCAACGACAGCATACAAAGCTATCGCTGAGTGGTGAACTTAGTGGTGCACAACTATAATTTAAAACATAATACAATATACCTTAACAAAAATTATAGCAATTAATTTGGAAATCTAGATGCTCATCAAATTCTAAAACTCAAAATATTCATTGCCAATAATATAAATCATTGGTATAAAATGAATTTGATCACGAAATTCAATTTATCAAATTATAACTAACCATTTAAGGTAATTCCAACAAAATCAATTATACATAAATCATAATTGAAATCACAATTCTTTACTATTCAAAACCATTCTTTATCTTGAAAACCGTTCTTTATCTCAAAAACTATTCTTTATCTCACTAACTATGCAAGACTAATCCGAAAGGGCCATCTTCGGAGTGATTCTAACTCCCTATGGTCGGGGAGGTCGAATCATCGTGCACAATACACATCACAATAATGAATCTTCCGAAAGGGCCATAACAAATAAGAACTTAGATCTAACCTCTAATAAGAGGAAAATCTAAGCCTGTGCACGTACCATGGTAATCAAAACACAACTAACTCCATTGTCTTCTCAACAAATGAGAGAGACGAGTAATAACCTAGTCAAGCATCTATAGTGAGATATAAAACAATATCACAATCCTTTTAGTGAGCATAAATCACAATACAATTCGATTCAAAATCAATTCCAATATCCAATCATTTTTATGCTCATCACAATTCAAATCATAAATTTGCATTTTTCCATGCAAATTGCCCATCACAATTCAAAACATGTTCTATCACAATTTTCCAAAACATAATTTATTCAATCCACAACAATGCTTAATACTTGTGAAAATACCATTTCACAAAGCTAAATTCATACATACTATAACAATTTCAATAATCATTGAATTAAATCCAATGCTTGTTAAACATAATACATAAGAAAAATATGTCATTTAATCATATGAAATTTTTAGAACAAAATCAGTTAAAACCTAGTTGTGTACAAACCTCTGATAAATGCCTCTTGGCTCTGACTTAGTGTTTCCTTCCCCTTCCCTGAGTCTTTGCTAACTAAAACACACAATTTGAAGTGTTTCAGTACTCATTTAAACCGTCTCTAACAATAAGGCTTAATAATTAATTTATTGAATTCTATTATTTCCTTAGTCAACTTAAGATGTTGATCCTCGATGCATTCTAGGTGAATTAGGTTTAATGTTACTAATATGTCACATTTTATAGCCCTTTAGTGTTGGTATATATTACCAATTTCATTTTCAAGTATATTGCATTTTATTGCAATTTGCTGAATTTCGGTATACTAATTTCACCTAGCCGGATGACCTAGTTCCCTCGGTTTTCGGGTTTCTGTCCAAACTACAAACTTGTAGATCTATGTCTTATTGCACACAGGGAAAATTTTCAAATCATTCTGAGTTGTGTAGATCAAGTTATGGTCAATTTACCAATGCTGGATAGAATGCATCAAAATGGTAACTTTAGGTCATTTTTAGGTCACTTTTGGTTCGGCCAGTTTTGGTACCTGAACTTGTGCAAGCTATTTGGCTTGGTTCTGGCCATTTCTGGGCTGTGGTGTCTTCATAAGAATTGTCGATATATGTCTAAACTATTCATGGTAAAAATTTCAGGTCATTTGGACCTATTTTGAGTGAGTTATGGCCAAAACACTAACTACTGCCCAAATGGTCAATTTTCAGGCTTTCAAGTCACTAATCCGAATTTGGTCATTTTCAAGTCACCTTCTAGGCAGAATTTTGGTAAGCTTCCTTCATGAAAGTTGGCACATTTTGTGCCTAGTTTCACCTCCAATTGGTCTCATACCAATTGGAGTCACACACTTAAGGT
Organism: Hevea brasiliensis; assembly: GCF_030052815.1. Taxonomy (NCBI): domain Eukaryota; kingdom Viridiplantae; phylum Streptophyta; class Magnoliopsida; order Malpighiales; family Euphorbiaceae; genus Hevea; species Hevea brasiliensis. Next base: position 36,862,152 of record NC_079499.1, on the reverse strand, counting down.
TCTAAGCTAAAACATATATTGTCCTACTACACACTTCTCATCACTTACCAATTACATATTCAACACTTACCAACTTACTTCCTTCATGCCAATTCTGGTTTGTACCTTACCATTAACACCTTTAACAACACATTTTAGGTCATTTTGGACAGCTTGTAACCATTCTCAATAAGCACACTATAACTCAGAATTTTCCAAAGTCCATTTACATCATTAACCACATGAACATACCTAATTCTAAACCATTATACACATATCCATGCTGCCATCAATAACAACATCTTAAACAAACATAAACAAGTAAAAACAAGCTACATATACTGAATTTCCATGGCTGCCAAAATGTACATCTTTATTAAAACATCAAACTTCAAAAATTCTTCCATAAATCAACTACCCACAACCTTGGTTACACTTTTAATGAAACAAGAATTGAAAACACTCACTTCCCACTTTTGAAGTTCTTCAAAACCTCACCCAAACTTCTTCTTTTTGCTGCCAATGTTTTCCCCAAGCTGAGTATACAAGGTTTAATGAAGGATTTATGGTGAAAGGAAGCTTGAATCATGGACGCATGGCTGTGGATGTGAGTTTGGCCATGGAGTCTCCCATGGAGTTCATTTCGACCACTCTTCCAAAGGTTGAAGATGACAGAATTTTCTATCCAAAGGTTAATTAAAGGTCCACTTAAGTGATGTTAGTGGAGCACTAATTGATTAAAAATCTATTTTAGTGTTAAACTTTCCAATTTTTGCAATTTGGCCACCACACTTTCACTATTTACATAATGTATCTCATTTTAATTTTTCATGATATTTTCAAAGTTTAATATCATTTATTTTTAATGGACATTTAGGTCAAAAGACAACTCGGGGTGTCAAATGACCACAATGCCCCTATTCGGATTGCATTCCCGATTTTTCGGTAACACCGAGTTTTGTCATTTTCTCAATTTCTCGTTTTTCTTTGTACTAATTAATTAATTTTTCTTTGATATTTCTAATGACATTTATACTTCAATAGATGTTTATTTAAGTCTTAAAAATATTTTCCAAGATTCCCCGCAATCCAGGGCTGGTCAACGATCCACGCTGCAACTTCCTAGTGCGGTCACCCATCGCTATGGTTTTCGGCTCGTTTAACTTGGTTACATTCCATTGCTATTATTTTTTCTTTGTTTTTCTTGTATTTTCTTTTCTTGTATTTCATTATTTTATGTCTCCTCACCCATATCTAAGTGTAGTTCTAGGCATCCTAGGTATGCAGATGCACAACATCCGAAATGATGAGAACGCACTACCGAACATAGGAGTGTTACGATTCTCCCCCCTTTAAAATAAATTTCATCTTGAAATTTTACCTGGCATCGGTTTCTAAATAACTGTGGGTGTTGTCTCCTCATGTCCTCTTCCAAGGAGAAACTTTAAGGAATACCTTATTACCCACTACATATTCAATATCTCTTCTCTTCAAATGAACATAGGACTTCTGACGGTCTGATGCAGCCTTGAGTCTATCTTTGATCAATTTGATCTTTTCCTCTGTCTGCTAAACAATTTCTAGCCCAATCATCTTTCTTTCACCTACTTCATCCCAACATAGGGGATTCTGCACTTTCTGCCATATAAAGCTTCATATGGAGGCATCCCAATGCTTGATTGGTAGCTGTTGTTATAAGCAAACTCAATCAAAGGCAAGTGTATATCCCAACTACCTTCAAACTTAATCACACAAGCCTGTAGCATATCCTCCAATATCTGAATTGCCCTCTCAGACTGGCCATCTGTCTGTGGGTGGAATGCCGTGCTGAAGTTCAATCTAGTTCCTAGGGCTCTCTAAAGACTACCGTAGAATCTAGAAGTGAACCTAGGATCTTTGTCTGATACAATGGATACTGGCACTCCATGCAGTTTTACAATCTCATTTATATACAATCTGGCCAATCTCTCCAACTATAGTCCATCCAGACTGGCAAAAAGTGAGCAGACTTGGTTATTATTATCATTTCATTTCATTAGAGTTTCAGAATTTACTTGAATTACTTATTTCGACTGTCCATCCGTCTGAGGATGATAAGTCATACTGATATCTCTAAACTTATAGCAATTACTGTGGTACAGGTAGTTCACATTATTGTAACCGAGTTATTGACTTTAGCTACCTTACAAGTGTAGTCTTTCAATAGGCTAGTTCTGAAGTTTTAAATTTCTGACTAAAATTTTCACATTTATTTCCCATAATAGTACTCTATTCTGGCGTAACTCTATCAATTTATAGATTACTTACAAATATTCTTATTTTGTTGTACCATGAGGAAGCATGTAGCTCTACATAATAATCTCGTGTCGGTACTGTAATCTGCAGCTTACAATACAAACATCTAGAACATTACATAGTCACTACGTTATAACCTCATGGACTAGGTTTTCTAACATCTTATCTTTCTCGAATCCACTAATATCCTAAACCGATTCTGATTACAATATCCCTTGAAAATTACTAATAGTAACATCTTTGCCCTCATCTAGAGCAATTCTATTACTGTAACTTACTTTTAGGTCCTCTTGCCTTACATTAAGTAAGCTCGCTAATTAGCTTTATAATTTATGGTGTGTTAGAAAATACTTTTAGCTAACAATTCTTCCAAAATTAATGTCAATCATACTTGTTATTATAGTTTTTATCCTAAAGGACTAGTCACTAACACATCAAAATTCACTCCCATGTAAAGGAATAGCAACAGAACATATAGTTCTAACACTAGCACACAACTAAGTAGTGCTGGGATAAAATAATAACTAATTGTTTCTTTCAAAAATTAAGAACTTACCAACAGCTACATCCAAAGTTTCTGTTCTTTCCCCTTAGCGCACAGTGGATGCTCTGACTGGTGCGCTACTATATTCTGGTTGATTCACTGTGTTATAGTGGTGAGGAGTACCAACTCTATTTCTATCTCGACTCTGACTGACTATCTGTGAACTCCGGAGAGCAGATCAAGGTACTCTAGTACAATCTCTAACAAAGTGTCCAAGTTTTCCAAAATTGTAGCAGGCTTCAGAGGCCTTACGACAAATATCTCCATGTAGCTTACCACAAACATGGCAGAAACAGGCAGAATAGGAACTTCCGGTTGTTCGACGAATAGATTTTGGTGTTCTCTGCCCTGATGATCTGTCTCTGTCATATCCCTAAGCTCCGGGTTCCTCAAATTTTTTTCTCTTCCCCAAATTACTGCTTGAGCTCTGACCCATATATTTCTCCCTCTTCTTCATTTCATACTGCCTTTGTGGGGGTTGGGTTTATACTTGAGCTTGAGCTGACAGAGTATCAGCCATTTGTTGAAAGAAAGTGGCCATTTACTGGGCCATTTGTGCAGTAATTTGTACCGGTAAAACTGGTCCAGTCGAGCCTTTGACACTTTGTGGGGCTGGGGCCTCAACTTGTACTTCTGCCATCACAGACTGTTCTATTGTCTCATTCTTCTCTTCCATATCTTTTCACAGGATTTTCTATTCCTGTACAACTAACACAAGGAGATTCCTCTCCATTAGTTCATATTTATGATGTAAATGTACTATATGTATCAAACATTTGAGCAGTTGTAGCTACCGACAAAAGGATTTCAAATTCATAGTTCGAAATTTACTTTAAAACCATTGCTCTGATACCACAAAACATGTCACACCCTACTCCCCCGTAAGATATAACATGATCCCGTAGTACACCTAATAAATTACCGTACTTCGCCTACCGATAACCCATTAGATATACTACAAGGGATTTTAAAACAATTTTCGTGAAATTTAAATCATCAATTAAAATCTGGTGTTATAAAATTTTTTTTAAAATTTCAGCAAAGTGCCGACTGTATTTTGAGAAATATGTTTTCTCAAATACAACTCCAATAACTTCATTTCAACTCATAATTCAAATCTCAATAATCAAAATCAATTCACTTTCAAACCAATCTCATCATAAAGAACATTTCATTGATTACAAGACTCAACATTAATATTACAAAACTATTCATGTAAATGAAATCTCAAATTTTCATTTATAATAATTTACATTTAATTACATACCAAAATATTTTACAAGAGTTTTTATACAACAGTTCAAATAATTTACATACATATTATTACATGCATACATCAAAACCTGTGTACATGTGTAACACCCCTCACCCGACTACAGTGTAGCCGAGCAAAGTGTGCTACAATCGGTGCCGGAGCACCCTAACTTATCTTACCTTATTTTTCTTAAATAATTTTGAATTCATTTAATTTAATATCAATTATTTTTCAACAGAGAAACCAGCGGAGTTTCCCCTATTTTATTATCGTTTGGCATATTTCAATATTCACCTATTTGAAATTCACCAATATTTCTAAAATAAAATCTTATCCATGCTAATCATAATTATCTCATCAATCATTCTCATAATTTTCTCATATTTCAAATCTCATCCATACATTTTAATTTCATAATCATTTCCATACTCATATCATCATTTGAAAAATCATTATATAATTCAAATCTATACTCATTTGTACAAATTCATTTATGCTCCATTCTTATAGCAAAATTCTCAAATTTGTATTAATTTACATCATTTGAAATAATTAAATAAATCCTTAATTTACATGATATACAAATTAATTACAATTTGCTAATTTATATTACAATATAAGAAATAAATAACATACACAAAATACATGATATGCTTAATGTGAGCCCTATCTACATGCATTGCTGAGAAGGTGACAACCTTGAATACTTCAGATACTTCTGCAGATCAAAACTCCCAAAATTCCCAGTCAAACGTCCATTGGGTTCTAGCTTCAGTACCTGCGCGAAGGAAACAATTCCATCGCGCTAAGCATTGCTGCTTAGTGGTGCAATAATATAACAAGGAAATAATATACAAATAAAGATAAAAATAAAACATAATTCAAATAATTAAGATTTATTTATACTTCACATACGGTTTCTAAAATTTAATATGTTTTATCCTAATTTAGTCTTTTTGAAAGTGTTTATTTCGCCAATGTACAGTAATAATGTACAAAGAAAAATGATCTGAAAATAATAAATTTATGCTTATATTATTATATAAGTCACATTTGCAATATTTATTTATGTTATAATTTTTTTTGCTAATCTTTTAGCATTTTCTCTATACTTGCTAGGTTGTCTCAGATTGTTTCATAATAAGTAAATTTTGATATCGGTCCAGTTCATTTCGATTCTTTCTAATAAATAACTATTCTAATTTATTTTAGGTCATCTTACTCATTTATTTAATTTATAATATTTTTTTATTACTAATATTCTTATCTTATTTCAATAAATTTCACTGCCCAAGTAACCTATGACAGGCTGACTAAACTGGATAACGGATCGTTGGCACTGGACACCGCGGTGCCTCGGGCCGTCATACTATGGGACGCAGAACGTCAACCACGTATGCAGTCAGTATGGCTAAAAAGCCATGATAACACATAGTGGGGCATAAAAGCCATGAATGTTGGCATAAAGCCATGAATGCGGGCGTATAGCCATGAATACGGGCACAAAGCCATGAATACAGGCATAAAGCCTTTCGCAGTACTGCTAAAACAATACCCTATTGGCATGCCAAACTATCCAATCTGACACACATGTCTAGGCAATACAAGGGCACATAACATCATTAAATATTAATATATTGTGTTTTATGACTTTATTATTTCATGATAAATTTCAATTATAATTCATACATTCATTTGATCATTTATATTATCACAATTTACATCAATTATCCTTTTATACCATTTTACTCAAAATACTCCTCCTCTCTACAATAATGAGAACTAATGTCTCATTCATACATTAATATGGTTTATTTATTTATTCATTATGTTATTCATATTGATCACAATTCTAAACAATGGTTCACATGTACCATTGTATTCAAAACATTTTCCCTTTTCTCATTTATACATTCAAGAATCTACTTATGTAATTACAAATTTTATATTTCAAGTTGAATTATTAATATTTTATGAATTCCATTTGTGATCGGCATATAAGCCCTAACTATCTATTCACATCAATTAGGTGACTTATTTTTCATGTTTCAAGTAATCCATAAACATTTCATGGATTTCAAATTTATGGCCTTAATTCCTTTTTAACAATTTTGACTAGGATGCATAGTCTATATTTGTCATACAATTCTAAGCATTTAAGCTTAGAATTGGTTCTAGGTCTTCATATTAGTTCGCTAATTATTTTGATTACTATTCACCTTACTAGTCAACCAAAATGTTGACTTTTTAATTTTTGATTACTATTCACCTTACTAGTCAACCAAAATGTTGACTTTTTAATACATAATAAATTTATTGAACCTAAGTTCTCCAAGATACCACATTTTGAGTTTTACATTTGCTAGTATTAATTGCCAATTGCAATTTAAAGTCCCCTAGATGCATTTCTAATTTCAAATTTTGAATTTTAAGTTTTGGTGTCACTATTCACCTCATTGGTCAACAAAAATGTTGACTTTTGGATAGAAAATAGGTACATTGGTTTTAGCACCCCCAATGTACCACATTTTACATTTAAAACTTGTTGGAATTAACCACCAAATCCATTTCCAAACCTAAAACCAAGAGAGCAGAATTTTCAGTTTTTGTGACCCAACTTTACTGTTCCATTGGGTCCTGTTGCAGTGGGAATTTGAGGAAATGGTAAACATGAAAGTTGTTCCTTATTTTGTCTAGTTGAATTTATTTTTTTGAATTACTCCATTTGGAGTTTTGTAACTCCAGATATGGTCCAAAAACCACAGCTGGCCGGATTGCAAATCTGCAGAATTTACCAAATCTACAGTACCATGAACAGTGACTGTGACTGCCATTTGGGTTAGGTTCTGGTCATAATTTGGGATAGGTTTCTTCACGAAAGTTGTTTTTCTATGTCTTAACTTGTTTCTGTAAAAATTTCACTTCAATTGACCATTTCTACAGTGAGTTATGGCCAAATGAACAGTTACTGTTCATTTGGTCATTCTGCAGAATTGGCTTACAGGGTACCCGGATTGGGGCCAACTTTTGGTCCACTTACTTTGGTATTTTGGGCATGGTTTCTTCAGCAAAAATGTGCCATTATAAGTCTAGTTTCATGTCCAATTGGCCAAACACCAATTGAACCTACACAGCCAAAGTTATGGCTGTCCAAGTGGGCTAGAATCACAGCCACCCTGCTGGTTACCCTAGGCAGCATACCAAACCAGTTTGCAATGCTATAATTCACTCTAAGTCATGGTCAACTTACCTCAAATGGTCACTAATTGACCATTAAAATGTTCATTCACCATTACTTAAGCAAGGTCCAAGTTTCTCTCCAGAACCCTAACCCTAATTGACCAAGCCTCCAATTCATGCATCCCACTCCTAATTTGCTATACTAATCATATAATTTATAAGAGGGGCAGTAATATGTCACTTTAAACCAAAGATTTCTCCTAACCCTAACTCATGTCAAGGCTGCCAAAACTTCATGGAATATAACCATGCTTCATTAATTCAATTTTTGTCAAATTTTTAACTTAACTTAGCTCAAATTCATGATTAGAAAGATGTAAAAGCAAAGGTTATGGCACTAACCTCTTTGGTGATTTTCTAAGCTTGTTCACACCTCACTTTCTTCCACTTTCTCTTCTTCTAATTTCTGCCCAAGTCTTGCTCTAGTGGTAAGGGAAATTTTTAGTGAAGGGAGGACAAGGTTTTGAGGTGGTTTGAAGTGGGAAATGAAGCTTAAGGGAGCTTTAATGGTGGAACCTCTTCTCTCTCTCTCTCTCAACGGTTTTTAGGCTGCCCAAAGGTTGAAGATGCAGATTGGTTTTTCAAATTTTTGGTCACTTTTATCTCTTTTAATGAGTTTAACAAATTGTGATTGGTGGATAGGTTTTTAATGACATGATATGATGTCATTATTAGGTATTTTCTTTCATTTTCTTTTCTTTTCATCTCTACTCATTTTCAATTTAATTTTTAGTAATGTTTATTCATATTTTATGTCATAATAATTATTTACTTAACTGGACAAGTCGGCCAAAAATCGTCTCTGAAGGCGAAATGACCAAAATGCCCTCCGTTTGGCTTAACGGGTCAAAATTGTCTGTACCAATTGAAAATTTTTTCTAAATATTTTCTTGGCATTCTAATTCCATAGAAACCTCAATGACCCTTCTCTGGAGTCCCAAAAATTATTTTATGAATTTTTCCCCGGGTCTAGGGCTCCTCGTTGCGAGAACCACAACTTCCCTCTGGTTACCCATCGCTTGGGCACCGGCTCATTTAACTTGGTTGTATTTTATTTCAAAAATTTTTACTAAATTTTTCTTATTAATATTTGAGTTAATTATGGTTCCTGACTTTAGTTTAAATATTTTTCTGGACGTTCTAGCTGTCCGGACCGACACCGGTCACCGGAACAGTAGAATGTACGGAGTTGCTACCGAGAGGGTGTTACAACATGGGTATACCTGGAGCTTATCTGAATGTCTCTTCAAAGAAGCTTACTCAATTGCTCTATGCTCCTTTCACCTGCGACAGCATACAAAGCTATCGCTAAGTGGTGAACTCAGTGGTGCACAACTATAATTTAAAACATAGTACAATATACCTTGTCGCAAGGGATTTTGCGGTCGCCTGAACGAACCCTCACCGAAGTGGGAAAGAGTGAGGAGTCGCCACCTTAGTTTTGAGGGAAACTAAAGAAAACCATTTGTGAAAATAAATTGAAATGAAACCACTTCAAGACAGAGATTCTTGGTTCGGGGTCCGTAAACGGGTGGGGAAGGTGTTAGGCACCCCACCTCGTCCCTTAATAAGGGTAAGTAGATTTAATTTTGTATTAGTTAGGAGGGCTTGAATGGATATGTTGATCCTTTTGACTAAAGGAGCATTTGATTTTTCACTAAATTTGGATCACCCAGATACATAAGTAAATGAGACAACCTTAGTGACTTGACGTAGTGAATCATCTTTGGTTTTGGGATTATCTCGCGTACAAGTTAAGATTTGGTGTGAGAATCGGATAAGAACTCTCCTCCGATCTCTCTTTGGGGTATTTAAAATTTAGGATTGAGATCGGATAAGAACTCTCCTCCGATCTCTTTTAAGTATTCATAAAAATTTTAGCTTAGGGATCGGATAAGAATTTTCCTTCGATCTCTATTAAGTATTTATTTAAATTTTGATTTGAGACCGGATAAGAACTCTCCTCCGATCCCTATTTAATGTTTATTAAAATTTTGAGTTGAGACCGGATAAGAACTCTCTTCCGATCTCTATTAAGTATTTATTTAAATTTTGATTTGAGACCGGATAAGAACTCTCCTCCGATCCCTATTTAATTAAAGTTTTTAATTGAGAATCGGATAAGAACCCTCTTCCGATCTCCTTTTAAATTAACAGGAACCTTAATGGGATCTTTCCGATCTCCCAAATTTTAATTCCAACTACATGTCATAAGGTCCTAAAGCTAAAGATTCTGGCGTTCTAAGGTGCTGGGGATAAGGCTTCTTTTAACTAATTGATATTTTGTGACTAAAAAAGAAAAGCTGGAATAAATTTTGCTGACCTCCCCTAAGGTCACTTTACCAGTACCTATGAATGTCCGATCTATTCTGTTTCGTTTACTTTGATTTTATCCCACTTTATGGCATCTTGCCGAATTTCCGTTTACGTCAGTCTAATAGTTTGGCTATTTTCCTGACGTGTTATTCAGGCTCTCTCTCTTAAAAGAGACCCTTAAGTTGCAGTTACCTACGTTTTACCCGACCACTTGCACGCTACTAGGAGATAGAAAACTTGCTTTCCGAAATGATGAAGATTAATAAAATGATGGACTGATCACTAAAGAGACAACTCAAGAGAATAACATTCTTTGGGGTTCTTTTACACAAAATAAACTTAGAGAAAATTACATACGTAAGAAGAACAAAGAAAATGCGAAAAGTAAACGTAAACAGTTAATAAAACAACAGTATGAGCTCTTACCTGTAAGGAGCCAAATCTATTGAAATAACTATGGGGTGACAAATAGTAATAAGACAGCGGACTGATTAGCTTGAGAGCTGATGTTCGTTGTGGAATGAAAGGTACTTAGCTAAAATGCAATCAAGTTAAGATAAAAACCGAGTGAAATGAAGTTGAGCTCGGATAGTGGGAATGAAGGCAGAGATAATAAAGGGCTGAAAGTGAGAGTGTGACCAGATAATGAACAAACTGAAAATGTAGAGTTTCAGTATTCAGAATCCTTTTCAAGAAAATACTTCGGAAAATTAGTTTCAAAGGTCTTTCTAATCAAAACTTCAAAGTAGCAGAGTAACAAACTGAATCAAGTTCAGAGTTCTTCCGCTATAATAACTGCCTCTCTTTTTTTTTGCCCGTCCCTTGAACAGTTTTTCATGCAGGTATTTATAGGAATCGGGTGCTCCCTATGAAGGGTCAGGATTTATTTTGAGGGAAATGGAGGGTCAAGATTTCGAAGGACATGATCGGATGTTCAGGAATTAAAGAGAATCAAAATGAATGGCTGAGATCACTCTTCAGAATATTTGTCCTTTTCTTCTTTCAATCTGACGGTCCCAAATCTTCTCGTCCGAACGACCGAGGGCTAAGAGCGAAAGACGCTGGTATTGTCGTCTTCTCTCTTGATCCAAGGGTTCCGGGTTTGTCCTTACCAGTGAGATCAACGGTGGAGATTGGGATGTACAGGACTGTCATGACATACCCTGGCACCTGTCAGCATTGCGGGCGATTCTTAGGCGTGCGGTGGAGATCTCGTCTGCCACGCTTTAACTACGTCGGCTCTGATTCTGACGACGGTTATTTGGGATTTGTCTTATTCTTTTTGCCTTCCGATCCCTCCAATGCTCTTATTCCGATCTCTCATGATGATCTCCCATCTTCCGATCTCTTATTCCGATCTTTCCCTTTCTCAGGTCCGGTCTGGTCAAAGCATTAATTTCCCCTCGATTCCCGAGGCGTTCGCTTCGTTTTCTGCTCAGCAATAAATGCCCGTTTTCCCCTATATATACCCCCCGACGACAGAGACATTTCCTTCATCTGATTTTTCTCTCTTCCTTCTTTCTTTTCCAGTTCTAGCTGCTCCGGCGGTCGTTCCGGCCATGATGGTGGTTTTTGATCCCTCTCCGATGGACTTCCTCATTCCTCGACTGAAAATTTACGACCCCGGTGATGCTCCACTGACCCTTGGCGGTTGCTTCCTCAAGTTCATTCGGCTTCTCTCCACATTGAGTGTTCCGACAGCGGTTTCCTCCCACATTGGGTGTTCCGACAGCGGATTAAGCTCCGATCGGCGACACCCTTGGGATCAGTTATAAACCTGGGACTCTTTAGATAGGATGTCCCGCCGGTCTCTAGAGATCGCCCAAATGATGTAATCCTTCAATGTAATCAGATCTCTAGAGATCGCCCAAATGATGTAGTTAGAACTTTATTGTAATCCGATCCCTAGAGATCGCCCAAATGATGTAATCCGATCTTTTGGAAATAAAAATTTTGTTTCTCCAATTATTATCTTATTGATTATTTTCCGATCTCTGATATATTTGTCCGATCTGGTTCCTAACAAAACGACTCTTAACTAATCCTTCATTCAAAATATTCAACTTATTATGCCAATCTCCATTTAACCGATCTCTTTGGAATGTTCGAGAGACGTGTCAGAACAGCTGGCGAGCCCCACCAATCGATGCGTTGCCTAGAACCTCGCGAACATTAAATGCTCGGACAAGTATAAATAGGGGTGAGGGGTTAGCCATTTGCTCCTGTATGTCATTTTCAATCTCTCGTTCACGACCTCAAAGTTCTCTCGTTTGCTCAAGTTCTTCCGACGCCGATCAGACTCCGGTAAGGGCTTTGATCTTCTTTTTAGTTTAAGTTCTTTATTTTCTTTGAAAATGAGCGGTGCCGAGGGTCAAAGAGCGGCGAGTCCTCCTTCCATTCAGTTCTCGTGGTCGTCTGACGAAGAAGAGGTGGTCGGGCCAAACGTGCAAACAGAACCTCCTAGGGTCTCCATTCCAGGTCGGGGGCGGATCGTACCATCAAGGCACGTATCTTCTTCAGGGAGGGAGAATCTCCCTATGGACGAGCTGCCATCGATCTTACAAGAGTCCGATCTACAATCGTTTAGCCAGGAGTACGATATTCGCCCTGATTCATACGAACTTATCCGGTGCCACGGTGATCACCGAGCCGATCACTTCTTTGAAGAGAATGACCTGGTTATGGTATACGAGGAACAGTTAAAGGCCGGTCTTCGGTTCCCTCTGGACGACTTCTTCAAGGAGGTCCTAAAACTTCACCGGGTGTGCATTGCTCAAATTCACCCTAACTCGTGGAGGATCTTAGTAGCTTTCCGAGGCCTATGCCGATCTAAGGGAATCAGACCTACGGCTAAGGTGTTCGCCGAACTGCACAGGCTAACTCGCCGAAAGGACGATGATCACTGGTTCTTTCAGGCGAAGCCTCATTGCGGGCTCTTCACCGACCTGCCCTCCTCCCTTAAAAATTGGAAGAACCGCTTCTTCATTCTGAGGAGCAAAAATCCGACCTGCTTTGAGGACTTCCCTCGTAGCTGGTGGCACCAGGGGCCCTTGCTTCCGAAGCACATTAACCTGAACCAGGAAGAAAGCTTAATAGTGATGGATCTGAAAAATCATGCTGCCACTCAAAAGTATTCCTGTTTAGACGCAGTGACCGCCGAGCTGCACCATTGGACCCTACAGCTGCTCATCGGCCAAGATCGCGAACTTCCACTCTCTGACCTCGGCACTGGTATTTTCTACATCTCAGATCTCAGGACCTTAGCGATCTCACTGACCTCTTCTTTGTGCAGGTATGGCTGGTGATGAGGGTTCTAGGAAGCGGAAGAAAGAAAAGGAGATCTCCCGGAAAGTAAAGGAGATGAAGCGTTCGGAAAAGTTTCGAACTCCCGGCTGTGAACCAGGGGAGACGCAAGGAGGCCCGTCCCGACCTTCGGGTATGCCGATCACTGAAGCTGTCCGATCTCCTCCTCAACAGGAAGAGCCGGCTCCACCCCCTCCAGTTGCTCTAAGCACAGAAAGGGGTCCTTCTCAATCTTCTGTGAAATCCTCTTCTCGTGGCGCTCAAACGTTGATGGAGTCCCTGAAGAATAACCGGAATGTTCGGGAGAACCCCGGTTTTGCCAAAGTCTTGGGGTCTTCCATCTGCCTTCGGGAGGATCGGGACAGGCTATCCCCGGACAGTCTTGACGATATCCTGACTCGCGCCATGAGCCTGAACGTGGAGTGCCTGGTGAACCAGACCATAGTTCGGGAAAAGGCTCATCGCCTGGGCAAGGAGGTTGAGAAGAAGAATCAGGAAATGGCTTCCCTCCGATCCCAACTCGCATCCACTCAGGATTACATATCTCAAGTTGAGGGGCGGGCGAAGTTTTATGAAGACAGAGTGGCCGAACAGAATCATGTTCTGGCTGAAAGGGATCGTGCTCTCAGGGAAGTCGAGGCGCTCCGGGCCAACGAAGCTTCTCAGGTCGCTCAACTTATCGAGGAGCTTAAGGCGAAGGACGAAGAAATGGTGACAGGGATAGCTGGTGCCTATGTGAATGCTCACAAGGACCTCTTGGCCGAGCTCCAGAAGCGTTACCCAGAAGAGGACTTCTCTTGGATGGTCGACCTGGCTCCCGGGGGCGAGGGTAAGGATAGTGAAGAGGAAGGAGAGGATGAGCAAAATGTGGATCAGGCTGGGGGATCACCCCCAGCCGAATAACTTGTACAAATTTGCAATGAAATGAAATGAAATGACTCTTTTGTTCAATGAATGGTTATGATCGAAAAATTTCTAAACACTTGATTGTCTGAGTATATTGAAACAACTGAAAGCGATTATTATCCCAAGTGTGAGAGATCGGAAAACATGATATGCATGAAACTGGTAAGGAACCAACGCTGAACGGAACTCAATTGAAAATTTGAACATCTAAGGTCGGGATCTTCATTAAACCGGATTAGAACCTTGGCTTGGTTATTTCTAAACTTTTAAAAGAGAGGTCGATTATAAATACTGGCAGCAAGGCTCTAGTGTTAATTCGATTTCGGCTGACAAGAGAGATCGAGAATATAGTTAACTGGTCAGGATATTTGATAATTGGCTTGAGAGATCGGTAAATGACTTGAGAGACCGGTAAGGCTTAGCATTGACTCAATTCTCTGTGAAGAGAGATCGGAACTGTGGTTAAATAGCAAGGAGAGACTTAGTGCTAGGGATCGGTTTCGAAGTTTATAGATTCTGGGGATCGGCCAAAATATGGTGTCGACATACCTTAACAAAAATTACAGCAATTAATTTAGAAATCTAGATACTCATCAAATTCCAAAACTCAAAATATTCATTGCCAATAATATAAATCATTTGTATAAAATGACTTTGATCACAAAATTCAATTTATCGAATCATAACTAACCAGTTAAGGTAATTCCAACAAAATTAATTATACATAAATCATAATTGAAATCACAATTCTTTACTATTCAAAACCATTCTTTATCTCGAAAACCTTCTTTATCTCAAAAACTATTCTTTATCTCACTAACTATACAATACTAATCCGAAAGGGCCATCTTCGGGGTGATTCTAACTCCCTATGGTCGGGGAGGTCGAATCGGATTCTAACTCCCTGTGGTCGGGGAGGTCGAATCATCGTGCACAGTACACATCACAATAATAAATCTTCCGAAAGGGCCAAAACAAATAAGAACTTAGATCTAACCTCTAATAATAGGAGAATCTAAGCCTGTGCACGTACCATGGTAATCAAAACACAACTAACTCCATTGTCTTCTCAACAAATGAGAGAGACAGGTAATAACCTAGTCAAGCATCTATAGTGAGATATAAAATAATATCACAATCCTTTTAGTGAGCATAAATCACAATACAATTCGATTCAAAGTCAATTCCAATATCCAATAATTTTTATGCTCATTACAATTCAAATCATAAATTTGCATTTTTCCATGCAAATAGCCCATCATAATTCAAAACATGTTCTATCATAATTTTCCAAAACATAATTTATTTAATCCACAATAATGCTTAATACTTGTGGAAATACCGTTTCACAAAGCTAAATTCATACATACTATAATAAATTCAATAATCATTAAATTAAATCCAATGCTTGTTAAACATAATACGTAAGAAAAATATGTCATTTAATCATATGAAATATTCAGAACAAAATCAGTTAAAAACTAGTTGTGCACAAATCTCTGATAAATGCCTCTTGGATCCGACTAGTGTTTTCTTCTCCTTCCCTGAATCTTTGCTAATTGAAACACACAATTTGAAGCGTTTCAGTATTCATTTAAACCGTCTTTAACAATAAGGCTTAATAATTAATTTATTGAATTCTATTATTTTCTTAGTCAACCTAAGATGTTGATCCTCGATGCATTCTAGGTGAATTAGGTTTAATATTACCAATATGTCACATTTTATAGCCCTTTAGTGTTGGTATATGTTACCAATTTCATTTTCAAGTATATTGCCTTTTATTGCAATTTGCCGAATTTCGGTATACTAATTTGACCTAGCCGGATGACCTAGTTCCCTCAGTTTTCGAGTTTTGGTCCAAACAACAAACTTGTAAGTTTATGTCTTATTGCATGCGGGGCAAAATTTCAGGTCATTCTGAGTTGTGTAGACCAAGTTATGGTCAATTTACCAATGCTGGATAGAATGTATCAAAATGGTAACTTTAGGTCATTTTTAGGTCACTTTTGGTTCGGCCAGTTTTGGTACTTGAACTTGTGCAAACTATTTTGCTTGGTTCTGGCCATTTCTGGGCTTTGGTGTCTTCATAAGAATTGTAGATATATGTCTAAACTATTCATGGTAAAATTTTCAGGTCATTTGGACCTGCTTTGAGTGGGTTATGGCCAAAATACTAACTACTACCCAAATGGTCAATTTTCAGGCTTTCAAGTCACTAATCCGGATTTGGTCATTTTTCAAGTCACCGTCTAGATTTTTGGTAAGCTTCCTTCATGAAAGTTGACATATTTTGTGCCTAGTTTCACCTCCAATTGGTCTCATACCAATTGGAGTCACACAATTAAGGTTCTAAGCCAAAACATACACTGCTCTACTACACACTTCTCATCACTTACCAATTACATATTCAACACTTACCAACTTACTTCTTTCATGCCAATTCTGGTTTGTACCTTACCATTAACACATTTAACAACACATTTTAGGTCATTTTGAATAGCTTGTAACCATTCTCAGTATGCACACTATGACACAGAATTTTCCAAAGTCCATTTACATCATTTAACCACATGAACATACCCAATTCCAAACCATTATACACATATCCATGCTCTCATCAACAACATCTTAAACAACCATAAACAAGTAAAAACAAGCTACATATGCTGAATTTCCATGGCTACTAAAATTTACATCTCTATTAAAATATCAAACTTCAAAAATTCTTCCATAAATCAATTACCCACAACCTTGGTTACAATTTTAATGAAACAAGAATTGAAAACACTCACTTACCACTTTTGAAGTTCTTCAAAACCTCATCCAAACTTCTTCTTTTTGCTGCCAATGTTTTCCCCAAGCTGAGTATGCAAGGTTTAATAAAGGATTTATGGTGAAAGGAAGCTTGAATCATGGATGCATGGGTGTAGATGTGAGTTTGTCCATGAAGTCTCCCATGGAGTTCATTTCGGCCACTCTTGCAAAGGTTGAAGATGACAGAATTTTCTGTCCAAAGGTTGATTAAAGGTCCACTTAAGTGATGTTAGTGGAGCACTAATTGATTAAAAATCTATTTTAATGTTAAACTTTCCAATTTTTGCAATTTGGCCACTACACTTTTACTATTTACATAATGTATCTCATTTTAATTTTTCATGGTATTTTCAAAGTTTAATATCATTTATTTTTAATGGACATTTAGGTCAAAAGACAACTCGGGGTGTCAAATGACCACAATGCCCCTATTCGGGTTGCATTCTCTATTTTTCGGTAACACTGAGTTTTGTCGTTTTCTCGATTTCTTGTTTTTCTTTGTACTAATTAATTAATTTTTCTTTGATATTTCTAATGACATTTATACTTCAATAGATGCTTATTTAAGTCTTAAAATTATTTTTTAGGGTTTTCCGTGATCCAGGGCTAGTCAACGGTCCATGTCGCAACTTCCTAGTGTGGTCACCCATCGCTATGGTTTTCGGCTCATTTAACTTGGTTACATTCCATTGCTATTATTTTTCCTTTTATTTTTCTTGTATTTTCTTTTCTTGTATTTCATTATTTTATGTCTCCTCACCCATATCTAAGTGTAGTTCTAGGCATCCTAGCTGTCCGGACAGACACTCTCACCGGAACAGTAGAATGCACTACCGAACATAGGGGTATTACAGTTTTCCCACCTGAGCCACTATGCACGAAGTCTCCTTTCCACCAGCAGAGAAAGATGTAATAGGTTTGAAATCGGCTTGAAGCCTAGTCTCATACTACAAGTGGTCAGATTCAAATATAATAACTTCTCTGAGCTTAGTTCTCAAGCACTTGAATTAGAAAGAATTGAATCAGAAGTGGCCCTAGATAAAAAGAAATCAGAGAAGACAGAAAAAGAGAAGGAGGGGAAGTCAGTAGATCAGAGTTCCAGTAGTCCTTCTGGGAAGTGAAAGAACTTTGGGGGACACAACAGGAGTGGTAAAAAGTCTGGTAGGGGAAGATTTTTAGGATAGAGACCTCCTCCATCTAGTCAGCAGACTACCAGAAGTTCCTACCTTCCCGTCAATGTGAAACTTGTGGAAGAAATCGTGGTGGAGTGTGCTACAAGGCCACAGGAGCCTGTTATAACTGCAGAGGCACAGGACACTTTGCCAAAGACTACACCAGTGCCCATAGAATTAGGCCACCTCCTACTACCACAGAAAGATCAGTTCAGAATCCTGCCACCAAAGGTTCACAACCACCTAGCAAAGGTAGAGGTAGGGGTAGAGGTAGTCCATCAGGCAGCCAAGGCACAGTAAATCAGTCAAAGCAAGGCAGTACTTTAGTCGAAGTCTACGCAATGAGACAGAGAGAAGAGGCTGAGACATCTGATATTGTATGTGACACCCCTTACCCGTCTACAGTATATCCGAGTAAGATATGTCACACGGTGTACTGGAACACTCTACTTTATCTCAATCATTTTTATTCTTCCTTAATTTACTTTTATCATAGTTTTGAATATAATTTATGAAATATAATTCATTTAAGCCATTTATTGAAATTATAATTTATTTGAGGTTCCGAAAATTTTATAGAAAATCCGACAGAGTACCGGCTAAAAATGGAGAAAACAGTTCTTCAGAACCTGTGAAAAACACTTCCAATAATCATATTCAATCATTCTCAAACTCCAATATCAAAATCTCAATATGTTTTTCAACAACATTTCCATTTCTCAATCATTCATCTCATGTAATAATCATATAAAAGTCATAAATAAATATTCACTTTTCCATTCACAAACACAATTTCCATTATTTACATGAACATCAAAATAAATTACATAAGTTTCAATTATACAAAAGAAAATAAAAGTTAGTTACAAAATACCAAAATGAGACCTAGTGTCCTACCAATGCACTGAAGATGGTGAGGTGACACGGACACTATGCAGAACTGCACGAGGTCTCACCCAGCCTGTAGTCTACTTGGCTCTCGGTCAGTATCTCCAGAACCTACGCGTGGCAAAAGTAACGCGCTAAGCAATAATTCTTAGTGGTGCCAATAATAAAATAAAAAGAAATAACAGGAAGTAAATATGCAGTGAATGTATCGGTGTCTTATTGCAAATAAATTTTCGATGAGTATTTGTAGTCTTACTTATTTTGTACTTGTTATATTCATTATTTCATTAAATTTATCCACTTTCATTTTTGGTTGCCCAAGTAACCTATACTGGATGACTGGACTGGATAAACGGGTAAACTGGCACTGGGTATCTAGTACCTCGAGCCATCACACCATCGGTCACATATGCATCTCCGGCAGGCAATGTAATAATAAGTCAGAATAACAATATGCACAAGGCCAAATATCAACACAATGTCGAATGGCTAAAAGCCATGAAATCACGTAATGGCATAATGCCATGTGCGATCGCTAACTGAACCCTATTGGCATGCCAAACTATCCAAACCAATCTTGTTAGGTATACTAGGGCATTTGATACTTTTGAATTTTACAATTTTTGAATTTCAAGTTTTGGTGTTACTATTCCCTTCATTCTTCAACAAAAATGTTGACTTTTGCATAGAAAATAGGTACATTGGTTTTAACACTCTCAACATACGACATTTTGCATTCAAAATTTGTTGGTATTGGTTAACAATACCATTTCTAAGCTTAAAATTAATGGAGCAGAATTTTCAGTTTTCATACCCAATCTTTACTATTCCATTAGTTGCTGTTGCAGTGGGAATTTGGGAAAATGATAAACATGAAAGTTGTTCTTTTTTTTGTCTAGTTGAATTTCTTTTTTTGAATCACTCCATTTGGAGTTTTGTAGCTCAAGTTATGGTCCAAAAACCACAACTGGTCGGATTGAAATATTTCAGAACTGACCATATCTACAGTACAGTAAACAGTAACTTCCACTCTCTTGTTGAATAGGTCTGGTCATAATTTGGGATAGGTTCCTTCATGAAAGTTGTTGGTCTATATCTCAGCTTGTTACTGGTAAAATTTCAGGTCAATTGGGCCATTCTACACTGAGTTATGGCCAAATGAACAATCACTATTCATTTGGTCATTCTGCAGAAACTGGTTGCAGGACACCGGGATTGAGGCAAGTTTTTGGTCCACTTGGTTTGGTCTTTGGGCATGGTTTCTTCACCAAAGTTGTGCCATTATGTGTCTAGTTTCATGTTCAATTGGCCAAATACCAATTGAACCTACATAGCCCAAGTTGTGGCTTTCCAAACAGGCTGGACTTACATCCAAACCTGCTGCTCTCACTAGGCAGCATACCAAATCAATTTTCTAATGCTATAATTCACTCCAAGTTATGGTCAATCTCCCTCAAATGGTCACTAATTGACCCTTAGAATGTTCATTCAACATTACATAAACAAAGTCCAAATTTCTCTTCAAAACCCTAATTCCCTATTCCAATTCACACAACATGCATTAGTTAAACACACTAATTCATTATCAATATGTATATACACTTCAAACACCATCTCTAATCCATTCTAAGCCCATCAAAACAATCAAATCCCCACTCCCAATAGGCTGCCAAAATTTACCTCTACCCTAGCATGCATAATTCCCTTCAAATCCCACAATTTCTTAGCCTAACTTAGTGCCTTAACATGATTATCCAAAGAAAAAAAAGAAAGATGGCACTAACCTCACTTGTGACCTAACTTGGACTTGCCCAACTTCAAAATTTCCTCAAATTTCTGCTGCCTTATGCTTCCTCAAGGTTTAGGGATAATTTTTTGTGAAGAAAGTTTAGGGTTTTGGGGTGGAGAGCTTAGGGAAAATCAAGCTTGAACAAGAGCTTTCATGGAGTTTTTTTTCTCCTCTCTCTCTCTCTCAACGTTTCTGCAGCCCAAAGATTGAAGATGGCTGTCCACTTTTTCAATTTTTATCTCCTTTTATTCATATTTAAGTAGTTTTTAATGATGTGTCAAAATTTAGTTGGGTGAAAATATTTTAATTGCATCATGCTCATGTCATAAATATGACTTTTATTTCATTTTCTTTTCTTTTCTTTTCTACTCATTTTTAATTTAATTTTTAGCAATATTTATTAATATTTTATATCATAATAATTATTTACTTAACTGGACAAGTCGGCCAAAAATCGCCTCTGAAGGCGAAATGACCAAAATGCCCTCCGTTTGGCTTAACGGGTCAAAATTGTCTGTACCAATTGAAAAATTTTTTTAAATATTTTCTTGGCATT
Source organism: Hevea brasiliensis (assembly GCF_030052815.1). Taxonomy (NCBI): domain Eukaryota; kingdom Viridiplantae; phylum Streptophyta; class Magnoliopsida; order Malpighiales; family Euphorbiaceae; genus Hevea; species Hevea brasiliensis. Next base: position 36,841,092 of record NC_079499.1, on the reverse strand, counting down.
CTAATGCCATAGGAACCTCAATGACCCTTCTATGGAGTCCCAAAAATTATTTTATAATTTTTCTCTCGGGTCTAGGGCTCCTAGTTGCGAGAACCGCAACTTCTCACTAGGTTACCCATCACTTGGGCACCGGCTCATTTAACTTGGTTGTATTTTATTTCTAAAATTTTTTCTAAATTTTTCTTATCAATATTTGAGTTAATTATGGTTCCTCACTTTAGTTTAATTATTTTTCTAGACGTTCTAGCTGTCCGGACCGACACCGATCACCGGAACAGTAGAATGTACGGAATTGCTACAGACATTGTAACTGGTACCTTCTCAACTTTTAATCAAGATGTGTTTGTATTATTTGATCTAGGTTCTACCCACTCCTATGTGAGTGCTAGCATCATTGATTGCATTGTTGTTCCGTGTACAAAAATGGACTTTGAGATGCTAATAACAAGTCCGCTAGGACAAGAGGTCAGGGTTAATAAAATGTATAGGGATTGTCCTTTGGTGATCCAAAGACATACTTTTCTATCTGATCTCATTGAAATGCCCTTCAGAGATTATGATATCATCTTGGGCATGGATTGGTTAGCCAAGCATCACGCCATGATTAACTGTAGACTGAAGATAGTCACTTTTGGTCTCCCTCATTATAGTGATGTGGCAATACATGGGGAGAGGCAGCTATTGCCATCAAACATCATTTCGGCTACACTAGGCAGAAAAATAATCAGAAAGGGGTGTGAAGTATACTTGGCACATGTGGTAGACACCCAAGTGGGGAGTCCAACATTGAGGGACATCCCTACAGTATATGACTTTCCAGATGTGTTTCCTGATGAATTGCCAGGATTACCTCCAGAAAGAGAAGTACAGTTTGAGATTGATGTTATGCCTGGTGTGGATCCAATCTCCATAACACCATCTGGAATGGCATCAGCAGAATTGAAGGAGTTGAAGGTACAGTTGCAAGAACTACTTGAAAAGGGCTTCATCCGCCCTAGTGTGTCACCTTGGGGAGCACCAGTATTGTTTGTTAAGAAGAAAGATGGCACTCTCCGCTTATGTATTGACTACCGACAATTGAATAAGGTGACAATAAAGAATAAATATCCGTTGCCTCGCATTGATGATCTGTTTGATCAATTGAAGGGTACAGCTGTGTTCTCCAAAATTGATTTGTGATCTGGTTATTATCAGTTGAAAGTGCAAGAGCAGAGTATTCCAAAAACTGCTTTCAAAACTCGATATGGCCACTATAAGTTTCTGGTAATGCCATTTGGGTTAACTAATGCTCCAGCTGCTTTATGGATCTGATGAACACTATCTTTAGACGATATCTCGACCAATTTGTGGTGGTATTTATTGATGATATTTTGATATATTCAAAGAATGCAGAGGAGCATGATAGACATCTATGGATTATGCTGCAGACTTTGAGGGAGAAACAGCTATACGCTAAATTGTCGAAATGTGAATTTTGGCTGAAAGAAATCTCTTTCTTGGGACATGTTGTGTCAGTTGAAGAAATCAAGGTAGATTCCAGCAAGGTAGAAGCTATCCTTAATTGGAGGCCACCCAGGAATATCACTGAAATTTGTAGTTTTCTGGGTTTAGCTGGATACTACAGTCGATTTGTGAAAGGGTTTTCTATGTTGGCTTCTCCACTGACCAAGCTACTTCGGAAAGATGTGAAATTTTAGTGGACGGATAAATGCCAACAAAGTTTTGATGAGTTGAAGAGGTATTTGACTGAAGCTCCAGTCCTTACTTTACCTACCCCGGGTAAAGAACATATAGTTTATAGTGATGCTTCTCACAATGGGTTAGGCTGTGTACTGATGCAAGATCGGAATGTCATTGCTTATGCATCACGCCAGCTGAAACCGCATGAGAGGAACTTTCCAACACATGACTTGGAACTAGTAGCTATTGTTTTTGCTTTGAAGATCTGGAGACATTACTTATATGGGGAGAAGTGTTATATCTACATAGATCACAAGAGCATAATGATTATGATGTTATACTTGGCTTTATGCCTTATTGCTTTTATGGCTTACCAGCCATTCTGTCTGCACACCGGGAGACACATTGTGACCAATGGTGTGACGGCCCAAGGTACCTGGTACTCAGTGCTAGTTTACCTGTTTATCCAGTCCGATCAATTTGTGTAGGTTACTTGGGCATGGAAAAGTATAATTGTAATTGAATTGATTTTTAAAGGACGTAAGGAAATTAAATATCAAAATAAAGAACAAGAATGATTACAATGAAAAGAGGCTCAAAAATTATCGAGAAAATGATCAATAAATCCTAGAAAGAGTTAATATCATAAAATGTAATTAGCTTTCGACTAAACAATAAGTTAGTAATTATTAATTATTCATTTCTTATAAACACAATAACTAGAAAATTTTTACTTTTATTTGTATATTATATTTCCTTTTATTATTGGCACCACTAAGCTTTATGCAATGCGTAGGTACTGAAGATTTGGACAGAGAGCCAAGTAGACCACAGACTGGGTGAGGCCGTTCACAATTCTGCATAGTGTCCGTGTCACCTCACAGACTACAGTGCATTGGTAGGATACTAGGTCCCATTTTGGTATTTTGGTATTGTTTGTATTTTATAATTAAACTTTTATTTTCTCATGTATAAATTGAAACTCATGTAATATATTTTAGTATTAATGAAAATATTTATAATTTGTGTTTATTAATAAAAATTTAGTATTTATTGATGATTTGAACATGATTATCATATGAAATGAATGAATGTCAAATAGAAGAAGTTGTGAGAAATGATTGAGAATATTGAGATTATGTTGATACACATGGAGTTTGAGAATGATTAGAAATGTATTGGAAGTGTTTTCCACAGGTTCTGTAACACTCCTCACCCGTCTACAGTATAGCCGAGCAAGGCATGCTACACGGCGTGCCGGAACACCTAATCTGTGATTATTTCATTTCCTGAACTCAATTTGATTTTAAGAAGTCTTTTATGTAATATTCATATCATTCTTATACTATTTTCATACTTTGATAAAATCAGTGTTTCAAAAATTGTAATAAAAATTTTGCAAGGTGCCGTCTGTATTTCGGACAAACTGTACTTCCAAACCTGTTGAAAACAGTTTAATATAATAATATTAAAATCTCAAATATTTCACAGTCTCTATTTCTCAGTAAAGTCAATAGACTTTTACAGTCATTAAACAGTTCCATAGTACAGTCCATAATAATTTAAATATATCCAGAAAATCTTCATGTTATTTAATATGTACAAAATATTACAAACTTTAGAGCTTTCATAACATTACAAAATACAAGGCCGAATTCCAAAAATACAACAAAAGTACAAAATACAAGATATCTTAAGTCCTACCATATATGCAATGCAATGCAGATGACTCTGGACTCCTGTGCAGATCAGATGTCTCACCCAGTCGTAGGTCTGCTAGGCTCCCCAGCTGTGTCTCCAATACCTACGCATTACAAAAGCAACACGCTAAGTAATTTTGCTTAGTAGTGCCAAATATAAAGAAATATACACTAAAATAAAGTAAATAAAGTGTTTACGAATTTTTGGTGGTGCTGTATGTCAGTAGACTGGATTTAGCTATTTGAATTTAATAGTACTTGAATTATTGCCCATGTAGCCTATATACTGACCAAACTGGATAAACGGATATACTGGCACTGGGTACCTAGTACCTAGGGCCGTCACAACATCAGTCACAAAGTGTCTCCCGGTGTGCAAATAGTGTGGCTAAAAGGCCATATAGTCAATCTGGCAATAAGTCAATAATAAATATACAATATGTATAGCCATAGGCTATTAAAGTCACAGTGCGGCATAATAAGCCATAAAAACACAGTATGGCATAAAGCCATTTATAGAATAGCTGTCAGAATCCTATTGGCATGCCAACCTATCCAAAATAGTCAACTAGGCAAACCATGGCACATAATAAATTAAATATTTAATTCTTCAATTTTTAGAGTTTACTAACTATTATGTAATTCATAAGTCAATGCATATGTTGACCTTTTTAGGTACTATGAATAAATTGTTTCTAGCCTCAACATGTCACATATTGTAATTCAATATGCTGCCAATATAGTGCAATTTACCATTTTTACAAGTTGGCATTCGTTGCCAAATTGCTTCAAGCATTATTGTATGTAAATGTCAAATTCTCAATTTTTGGTGTGCTAGATTAGTCTAGCATAAAGTCCTATTTCTCTTGGTTTTTAGCTTCCGGTCAAAGAAGCAAAATTGTAGCTCTATGTCTTATCGCACGTGGGGCAAAATTTTAGGTTATTCTGAGTTTTAGAGACCAAGATATGGTCAATTTACTAAAGCTGGACAGATTGCACCTTTAGTGCAAGATTTGGTCAATTTTAGGTCACTTTTAGTTCTGGCAATTTTGGTACTTGAACTTATGCAAGCTATTTGACTTGGTTCTGGCCATTTCCAGGCTTTAGTGTCTTCATAAGAATTGTAGCTCTATATCTAAGCTATCCATGGTAAAAATTTCAGATAAATTGGACCTGTTTTGAGTGAGTTATAGTCATCCTAATGATTACTGTTCATATGGTCAAAAATCTAGGTTGCAAGGTTACTATTCCGGATTTGGTCATTTTTAAGGTCAGTTTCTAGGTAGAATTTTGGCAACATTTCTACATGAAAGTTGGCCTATTTGGTGTCTAGTTTCACCCCCCATTGGTCTTATACCAATTGAGTTTACAGTTTGGCACTTGTGACCTAATTTAGGTACTGCCATCAATACACAACCTGCACAAAACACATACACTTCCAATTTGATATTCCCTCTCCTCCTCATTACTTCAATATTCAATCAATGACACTTCCATATATATATTGTACACAATTCTAGCAACAATTTTTGGGCAGAACATTTAAGTGCTCAATGTACACAATTCATTATTAAGTTCAACATTCACTTCCACTAAAATTCAATATATCTCAATGTCAATATTACACATACACTTCAACATACTCATACTTCAATATCACTTACAGATGCTACTCATAATTTAACACTAGCATATTTTATTAATAAACTTCATATTCACACACAAATTCATGATTTAATAGGCTGTCAAACATGGCAGTTTACCCAAAGCATTAAGGTTCCATTTCACACCCTTAAGTCAAGCACTACATGCACATACTTAGATTTTAACTTACTACATCCTCCATTTGAGTTAATCAACCTTAATTTTCATCCATTAGAGGTAAGAAAAGCTCAAATACAACACATATTCCTGGCTGCCAAAAATGGACCATTTCATTTCTCAATGTTTTCTTCATTTCTCTTCATCAAAATACTTACCTCAACCTAAATACAAGGTTTACTAAAGCAAGGGAGAGGTTTTGGACACTTACCACTTTTGAAGCTTGTTAAAACTTCACTAAATCTTATTTTTATTATTGCCAATATCTTCCCCAAAGTGAGTAGGCAAGCTTTAATGAAGGAATCAAGTGGAAAGGAGGCTTGGAATGGGGTAGCATGGAGGTCCTTCCATGGCCGGCTATGGAGTTCTTTCAATGGTGGTTCACTTCGACTGGTTTTTCTTTCAAGGTTGAAGATGATGATTCTGCCCACAAATGGCTTAGATAGGTGTCCAAAGGTTTGAGTTAGTGGAGCACTAACTTTAAGTTAAATGTTTAATTATTTCAAGTTCCATTATTTACACATTTATCTTCCCTTTTTCACTATTTACATAATGTGTCACAATTTAATTTTTCATGATATTTTCTAAGTGCAATATCATTTATTTTTAATGGACATTGAGATCAAAAAGCAAGTCTAGGTGTCAAATGACCAAAATACCCCACTTCTGGTTATATTCCTGATTTTTCGATAACACCGATTTTTGTCTATTTCTCGATTTTTCATTTTTCTTTGTACTAATTTATTAATTTTTATTTGATATTTCTAGTGTCAATTATATTTCAATAGACCTTTACTTAGGTCTCAAAATTAAATTTCAAGGGTTCCCCATAGTTCTGGGGTCGGCAACGGCCTTCCCGGTGCAATAACCCATCGCTGCGGTGCCAGCTCGTTTAACTTAGTTTCATTTTCTCTCTTTTATTTTTCTTTGATTTTTCTTGTATTTTATTTTTATTTATTTCATCATTATATGTCTGTTCACTATTCCAGAAGTGTAGTTCCAGACATCCTGACTTGCCTGGACTGTTATTTGGCCACTAGAGCAATAGAACGTACAGAATACCTACAATGGGGATGTTACAACTCTTCCCCTCTAAATAAAAATTTCGTCCTTGAAATTTACCTGATGTGAAGAGCTGAGGGAACTGTTGCCTCATTGTCACCTCGCTCTCCCATGTTGCCTCTTCCATGTTGTGGTGTCTCCATAGGATTTTCACTAGTGGAATTGTCTTATTTCTTAGCTTTTTTACCTCTCGTGCCAAGATTTTAATTGGTTCTTCTTCATATGTCAAGTCAGGTTGTACCATAATTTCTTCTGCTGAGATGACATGTGAAGGATCTGATCTGTATCTTCTGAGCATTGAGACATGGAACACATTATGTATCTTGTCCAGCTCAGGTGGTAAGGCTAATCGGTAGGTTACTGGTCTCACACGTTCTATAACTTCATATGGGCCAATGAACCTAGGGCTTAATTTTCCCTTTTTCCTAAATCTCAACACTTTCTTCCACGGTGATACTTATAGAAATACCTTCTCACCAACTTCATACTCAATGTCCTTTCTCCTCAAGTCAGCATAAGATTTCTGTTGGTCTGAGGTAACTTTCAAATTGGCCTTTATTAGTTTCACCTTTTCCTCTGACTGTTTTATCAGGTCTGGCCCCACTAGCTTATCTTCACCCAATTCAGTCCAACATACAGGTGTTATGCATTTTCTCCCATACAGTGCTTCATAGGGTGCCATTTGTATGCTAGCTTGATAGCTATTGTTGTATACAAATTCTGCCAGTGGAAGGTATTTGTCCCAACTTCCCTCAAACTCAATAACACAACTTCTCAGCATATCCTCGAGGAACTATCACATATGTTCGGTTATTATTATCATTATCAGTTCAATTATTATTTACAATAACTCAATGAGTTTCAAAATTTATCTGGATTATTCTTTGACTGTCCATCCGTCTGAGGATGAAAAACCATCCTAAAATGGAGTTGTATGCCCAAGGATTCTTGTAATTTCTTCCAAAATCTAGATGTAAACCTCGGGTCTCTATCAGATATAATGGAAAGTAGAATTCCATGTAGTCTAACTATCTCACTGATGTACAATTCTGCTAGCTTTTCTAATTAGAATTCAGTTCTGACTGGCAGAAAATGTGCTGTTTTGGTCAACCTATCCACAATCACCCATACTGCATCATGCTTCTTCTGAGTGAGAGGTAGACCACTGACAAAGTCCATAGTGACTCAGTCCCATTTCCATTCAGGTATGTTTATGGGCTGTAACAAACCTGATGGAACTTGATGTTTTGCTTTGACTTGCTGACATGGCAAGCATCTAGTTACATAGTCAACTATATCCTTCTTCATACCTGGCTACCAGTATCGGAGTTTCAGGTCATAGTACATTTTTGTGCTTCCTGGGTGCATAGCATACACACTGTTATGTGCTTCTCTCAGAATACTGGTTTTTAATTCTTTATCATCTGGAACACACACTCTTTCTTTATAGTACAGGCACCCATTTTCTTTCACTTCATATTCAGTTTCCTTCCCTTCAGTGATTTTGCACATAATAGCCGTTAATTTCTCATCTGTCTTCTGCCCATCCTGTATCTGTTATAATAGATTCGGCTTCACTTGCAACTCAGCCAAAATAACTCCATCATGAGTTAAGGATAGTTGGGTATTCAGAGATCTTAATGCTACAATAGATTTTCTGCTTAAAGCATTAGTAACTACGTTTGCCTTCCCAAGGTGATAGTCAATCACACAATCATAATCTTTCAGGAATTCAATCCATCGCCTCTGTCTTAAATTAAGTTCCTTCTGGGTTGGCAGATACTTCAGACTCTTATGGTCTGTGTATATATAGCATTTTTCTCCATACAAGTAATGCCTCCATATCTTCAATGCGAAGATAATTGCTGTTAACTCTAAATTATGAGTAAGGTAATTCTTTTCATGTGGCCTTAACTGCCTGGAAGTATATGCGACCACTTTCCCTTTTTGTATGAGTACACACCCTAACTCATTGTGTGAGGCATCACTGTAGACTATAAAGTCTTTTCTCGATACTAGCTGTGTTAACACTGGTGCCTCTATCAACATAGCCTTCAGCCTCTCAAAACTGGCTTGACACTTGTCATTCCAGTCAAATTTCATATTCTTGTGTAGTAATTCGGTGATTGGAGCAGCTATTAGGGAAAATCCCTTTATAAATCTTCTATAATATCCAGCTACCCCCAAGAAACTTCTGATCTCAGTTGTATTTCTGGGAGGCTTCCATTCCATCGCTGCTTCAATCTTCTTGGGATCCACTCTAATCCCTTCAGCTGATATTACATGTCCAAGGAATGCAATCTTATTCAACCAGAACTCACACTTGGACAATTTAGCATACAGTTTCTTCTCTTTTAGAGTATGCAGAACAATTTTCAAATGCTTATCATATTCTGCTTTATCCTTGGAATACACCAGGATGTCATCAATGAAGACCACTACGAACCGATCTAAGTATGGATGGAAGATACGGTTCATCAGATCCATGAATGCTGCTGGAGCGTTTGTTAGCCCAAATGGCATCACCAGGAATTCATAATACCCATACCGAGTTCTAAATACAGTCTTAGGCACATCTGCATCCTTAACCCTTAGCTGATGATACCCTGATCTGAGATCAATCTTAGAAAACACACCGGCTCCCTTCAACTGATCAAACAGATCGTTAATTCTAGGTAACGGATACTTGTTCTTCACTGTTACTCTGTTTAACTGTCGATAGTCAGCACATAACCTCAGTGTCCCATCTTTCTTCTTAACAAACAGTATCGGAGCTCCCCACGGTGACACACTGGGGCATATGAACCCCTTGTCTAGTAATTCTTGTAGCTGGATTTTCAACTCTTTCAATTCAATGGGTGCCATCCTATACGGAGCAATTGAAATTGAAGCTGTACCTGGCATAGTCTCAATAGCAAATTCAACTTCCCTTTCTGGTGGCAAACTAGGCAATTCCTCAGGAAATACCTCAGAGAAATCCCTTACTGTGGGTATGTCAGACAAGTCAAGTTTACCCTGCCTAGTGTCAACCACGTGTGCCAGATAGGCTTCACACCCTTTTCCCAACCATCTCCTTACAACTGTGGCTGAGATGACATTAGACAAAAAATCTGTCCTTTCACCCACAACTGTTATTTCTTCGTTCTCAGCATTTTTCAGAGAGATTCTCTTCAATTTACAATCTACTATTGCCTGATGATGGGATAACCAGTTGATTCCTAAAATCACATCAAACTTATGGAAAGGCAGTTCGATTAAGTTTGCTGAGAACTCTTTCCCTTGAATCTTTAATGGACAGCCCTTATACACCTTGTTTACTACCACACTATGGCCTAGTGGATTTGTGACCAAGATGTCTTTGTCACTTTCCTCTACTGGTATTCCTCTTTCTACGGGCAGCTTGATACAAATATATAAATGAGTAGATCCAGGATCCACTAATGCATGCACAAAAGTATTATAGAGGAGGAACGTACCCTTGATGACATCTGGAGCATCCTGTTCCTCTTGTGCCCTTATAGCATAGGCTGTGGCTGGTTTTCTGCCTTCTGCTCTCTCCACAGATTCTGACACAGGTTTCTAAAAGTACCGACTGCCTCAGCCTTACCCGGCTTTCTACCCCTTGGAGCTGAGGGGCAGGCCTATCAGTTGATATTGGAGTGGATGTAGCAATTCTGCGAGGACAATCTCAGACTAGGTGGTCTGTAGATTCATACCGTAAACAAGCACCAATCATCCTCCAACATTCGCCCTTATGCCCTTTTTGGCAATATGGGCAAGCAACAGATACTGCTGGGGCTGGTCTCCTAAATCCTGTCCCTGGAGAGCTAGCCATTGAAGGTGTGGACTGGCCTCTCCTTGGTGCAAACTGAGATTTGGGCCTCTCGTGGATCGACTTCGAGTTGGTGCTCTATCAAACTCTAAGTAGGCGAACCTCTGAATTTCTTACTAGGGGCGTAAGATGTACCGGTCACTCGACCTCTTTTCTCGTCATCTCTTCGTCGCTCATTCATTCTAACTTTTTCAACCTTTAGTGCAGCTTCCACTAATTTGGCAAACTCTGTAATCCACAAGGCTGTAATCATTACTTTAATGTTATTATTGAGTCATTCCTCAAATCTCTTGCATCTCTCTGCCTCATTAGGGACTATTTTCGGCCCATAGTGGCTCAGTCTGACAAATTCTCTTTCATATTCAGCCACTGTCAGCTGTCTTTGGAGTAGGGTAATAAACTCCCTTCTCTTCTCTTCTAGGTATACACTGGCCACATACTTCTTTCTGAACTCAGTGAGAAAGAAATCCCAAGTTATCTGTTCTGGTGGCACTTCACTAGTTATTGTATCCCACCACTGGTATGCATCATCTTGCAGTAGTGATACAGCAGCTTCCAAATTCTACTCTGGAGTACAATGAAGTTGTTTCAAGACTCTTCCAGTTCTGTCCAACCAGTTTTCAGCTGTGACAGAATCATCTTCCCTTTTGCCCAGAAAATCCACTGCTCCAAACTTCCTGAGTCTTTCCATATGAGATTTTTAATGTGGAGGTGGTGGTGGTAGCATAACTCCTGCCATCTGTCTAAAGAACTCAGTCATTTGCTGAAATGTGGCTGGTGCATTTGTTACTGGTGGAGCAGGTTCCCTCCTGTCTTCTGGTTCAGTCATAGATGGAGCATGACTTTCCACTTTCTCATCGACCGCTCTTTGTGATGTGGAGTCCATATTCTGATCAAAATATCAAATCAAAAGATCTACATTAGACTCGTCTTAACACTTACAATGCAATGCATGATATGCAATCTATCTAGGTCCAGAAATGCCTAAACCGTGCTCTGATACGACTAAATGTAACACCCCTCACCCGTCTACAAAATAGCTGAGCAAGGCATGCTACGGCGTGCCGGAACATCTAGTCTGTGATTATTTCATTACCTGAGGTCAATTTGATTTTAAGAAGTCTTTTATGTAATATTCATATCATGCTGATACTATTTTCATACTTTGATAAAATCAGTGTTTCAAGATTGGTAATAAAAATTTGGCAAGGTGCCGTCTGTATTTCGGATAACTATCCTTCCAAACCTGTTAAAAACAGTTTAATATGATAATATCAAAATCTCAAATATTTCACAGTCTCTATTTCTCAGTAAAGTCGATAGACTTTTACAGTCATTAAACAGTTCCATAATGCAGTTCATAATAATTTAAATATATCCAGAAAATCTCCATGTTATTTAATATGTACAAAATATTATAAACTTTAGAGCTTTCATAACATTACAAAATACAAGACCGAATTTTAAAAATACAACAAAAGTATAAAATACAAGATATCCTAAGTCCTACCATGTATGCAATGCAGTGCAGATGACTCTGGACTCCTATGCAGATCAGATGTCTCACCCGGTCAGAGGGTCTTTGGGCTCCCACCGTGTCTCCAATACCTACGCGTTACAAAAGCAACGCGCTAAGCAATTTTGCTTAGTGGTACCAAATATAAAGAAATATACACTAAAATAAAGTAAATAAAGTGTTTACAACTTTTTGGTAGTGCTGTATGTCAGTAGACTGGATTTAGGTATTTGAATTTAATAGTACTTAAATTACTGACGTGTAGCCTATATACTGATCAAACTGAATAAACGGATATACTGGCACTGGGTACGTAGTACCTCGGCCCATCACCATTGGTCACAAAGTGTCTCCCGGTGTGCAAATAGTATGGCTAAAAAGCCATATAGTCAATCTGGCGATAAGACAATAATAAATACACAATATGTATAGCCGTAGGCTATTAAAGTCACAGTGCGGCATAATAAGCTATAAAAACACAATATGGCATGAAGCCATTTACAAAACAGCTGTCAGAATCCTATTGGCATGCCAACCTATCCAAACTAGTCAACAAAGTAAACTAGGGCACATAATAAATTAAATGTTTAATTCTTTAATTTTTAGAGTTTACTAACTATTATGTAATTCATAAGTCAATGCATATGTTGACCTTTTTAGGTACTATAGATAAGTTGTTTCTAGCCTCAACATGTCACATATTGTAATTCAATATGCTATCAATATAGAACAATTTACCATTTTTACAAGTTGGCATTCGTTGCCAAATTGCTTCAAGCATCATTGTATGTAAATGTCAAATTCTCAATTTTTGTTGTGCTAGATTGGTCTAGCTTAAAGTCCTATTTCTCTTCATTTTTAGCTTCTGGTCAAAGAAGTAAAATTGTAGCTCTATGTCTTATTGCACGCGGGGAAAAATTTTAGGTCATTCTGAGTTGTATAGACCAAGATATGGTCAATTTACTAAAGCTGGACAGATTGCACCTTTATTGCAAAATTTGGTCAATTTTAGGTCACTTTTAGTTCTGGCAGTTTTGGTATCCGAACTTGTGCAAGCTATTTGACTTGGTTCTGGCCATTTCTGGGCTTTGGTGTCTTCATAAGAATTGTAGCTCTATATCTAAGCTATCCATGGTAAAAATTTCAAGCCAATTGGACCTATTTTGGGTGAGTTATGGTCATCCTCATGATTACTGTTCATCTGGTTAAAAATCTGGCTTGCAAGGTTGCTATTTCGAATTTTGTCATTTTTAAGGTCAGTTTCTAGGCAGAATTTTGGCAACATTTCTCCATGAAAGTTGGCCTATTTGGTGTCTAGTTTCACCTTCCATTAGCCTCATACCAATAGGGTTTACAGTTTGGCACTTATGACCTAATTTAGATACTGCCATCAATACACAATCTACACAAAACACATACACTTCCAATTTGATATTCCTTCTCCTCCTCATTACTTCAATATTCAATCAATGACACTTCCACAGATATATTGTATACAATTCTAGCAACAATTTTTGGGCAGAACATTCAAGTGCTCAATGCACACAATTCATTATTAAGTTCAACATTCACTTCCACCAAAATTCAACATATCTCAATGTTAATATTACACATACACTTCAACATACTCATACTTTAATATCACTTACACATGTTGTCCACAATTTAACACTAGTATATTTCATTAATAAACTTCATATTCACACACAAATTCATGATTTAATAGGCTGTCGAACATGGTAGTTTGCCCAAAGCATTAAGGTTCCATTTCACACCCTTAATTCAAGTACTATATGCACATATTTAGATTTTACCTTACTATATCCTCCATTTGAGTTAATCAACCTTAATTTCCATCCATTAAAGTTAAGAAAAGCTCAAATACAACACATATTCATGGTTGCCGAAAATGGACCATTTCATTTCTCAATGTTTTCTTCATTTCTCTTCACCAAAATACTTACCTTAACCTAAACACAAGGTTTACTAAAGCAAGGGAGAGGTTTTGGACACTTATCACTTTTGGAGCTTGTTAAAACTTCACCAAATCTTATTTTTATTGTTGCCAATATCTTCCCCAAAGTGATTAGGAAAGCTTTAATGAAGGAATCAAGTGGAAAGTAGGCTTGGAATGGGGTTGCATGGAGGTCCTTCCATGGCCGGCTATGGAGTTCTTTCAATGGTGGTTCACTTCGGCTGGTTTTTCTTTCAAGGTTGAAGATGATTATTCTGCCCACAAATGGCTTAGATAGGTGTCCAAAGGTTTGAGTTAGTGGAGCACTAACTTTAAGTTAAATGTTTAATTATTTCAAGTTCCATTATTTACACATTTATCTTCCCTTTTTCACTATTTACATAATGTGTCACAATTTAATTTTTCATGACATTTTCTAAGTGCAATATCATTTATTTTTAATGGAAATTGAGATCAAAAGGCAATTCTAGGTGTCAACTGACCAAAATACCCCACTTCGGGTTATATTCCCAATTTTTCGATAACACCGATTTTTGTCTGTTTCTCGATTTTTCATTTTTCTTTGTACTAATTTATTAATTTTTCTTTGATATTTCTATTGTCAATTATATTTCAATAGACCTTTACTTACGTCCCGAAATTAAATTCCAAGGGTTTCTTGCAGTCCTGGGGTCGGCAACGGCCTTCCCGGTGCGATCACCCATTGCTGCAGTGCCGGCTCGTTTAACTTAGTTTCATTTTCTCTCTTTCATTTTTCTTTGATTTTTCTTGTATTTTCTTTTTATTTATTTCATCATTATATATTTGTTCACTATCACTGAAGTGTAGTTCCAGACATCCTAACTTGGCTGGACTGTTATTTGGCCACTGGAGCAATAGAACGTACAGAATACATACAATGGTGATGTTATAGGTTCCGAAGAACTGTTTTACCATTTTTAGCCGGTACTCTGCCGGATTTTCTATAAAATTTTCGAAACCCCAAATGAATTTATAATTTCATTAAATGACTTAAATGAGTTAAATTTCACAAATTGCACTTCATATCCATGAAGAAATAAATTAACGAAGGATAAAAATGATTGGGATAAAATATGGTGTTCTGGTACACTGTGTGATATATCTTGCTCAGCTACACTGTAAACGGGTAAGGGGTGTCACATTTAGTGGTATCAGAGCACGGTTTAGGCATTTCTGGGTCTAGATCGAGTCCATACTATGCATTGCATTTGTAAGAGTCGAGGTGACACTAATGCAGATCTGTTCGGTTTTCTTATTTTGATTAGGATATGGACCCCACGTCACAGAGAGCAGTAGATGAGGAAGTAGAGAGTCGTGCTCTACCTGTAGCTGAGATTGGGAGCCAGGGAGAACCTGCTCCACTAGCACCAGTAGTACCTATACAGCCTTCGCCGACTATGTTTTAGCAAATGGCTAAATTCTTTAGATAGATGGCTGGGGTTATGCCACCACCACCACCTACACAGCAGAAATCCCATCTGGAAAAACTGAGAAAATTTAGAACTGTGGTGTAACACCCTCCCCGTAGCAACTCCGTACATTCTACTGTTCTGGTGACCAGTGTCGGTCCGGATAGCTAGAACGTTCGGAAAAATATTTAAACTAAAGTGAGGGACCATAATTAACTCAAATATTAATAAGAAAAATTTAGAAAAAAATTTTAGAAATAAAATACAACCAAGTTAAATGAGCCGGTGCCCAAGCGATGGGTAACCCAGAGGGAAGTTGCGGTTCTCGCAACTAGGAGCCCTAGACCCGGGGGAAAAATTATAAAATAATTTTTGGGACTCCAGAGAAGGGCCATTGAGGTTCCTATGGCATTAGAATGCCAAGAAAATATTTAGAAAAATTTTTCAATCGGTACAGACGATTTTGACCCGTTAAGACAAACGGAGGGCATTTTGGTCATTTCGCCTTTAGAGACGATTTTTGGCCGACTTGTCCAGTTGAGTAAATAATTATTATGACATAAAATATGAATTAATGTTGATGAAAAACTAATTTAAAGTTAGTAGAAAAGAAAAGAAAAGAATTTATACTTCTTTTATTCCATATTAAGGACTTAAAATAAGTAAGGAATTGTGAATTAAATGAATGAAATTTATGTATATGTACTCCTTGAATTTTGGTATCCCTAAGGAAGGGATAAGAATGATTGTTTTGATGGACTTAGAGTGGACTAAAGATGATGTTTAAGGTATATATACACATGTATAATGAATTGGTGTGCTAACTAGGGTAATTGGTGTAAACCTTGAATTTGAGCTAGGGTTTGGGAGTGAAAATTTGACTTGGCTTATGAAATTATTAAAGAACATTCTAATGGTCAATTAGTGACCATTTGAGGTAAGTTGACCATAATTTGGACTGAAATATAGCATGGCAAAGTGAAATGGTAGGCTGCCTAGGACAAGAAAGAAGGAGGCTGTGAATCCAGCCTGTTTGGACTGCCATATCTTTGGCTGTGTAGGTTCAATTGGTGTTTGGCTAATTGGACATGAAACTAGACTTATAATGGCACAATTTTTCTGAAGAAACCATGCCCAAAAGACCAAAGCAAGTGGACCAAAAGTTGGCCCCAATCCGGATACCCTGCAAGCAAATTCTGCAGAATGACCAAATGAACAGTAGTAACTGTTCATTTGGCCATAACTCAGTGTAGAATGGTCCATTTGACCTGAAATTTTTACAGAAACAAGATGAGATATAGACAAACAACTTTCATGAAGAAACCTACCCCAAATTATGACCAGAACCTATTCAACAAGGCAGTGGCAGTCACTGTTCATCAGATCTTTAGATTTGGTAAATTCTGCAGATTGGAAATCCGGCCAGCTGTGGTTTTTGGACCATATCTGGAGCTATAAAACTCCAAATGGAGTGATTCAAAAAACGAAATTCAACTAGACAAAATAAGGAACAACTTTCATGTTTACCATTTCCTCAAATTTCCAATGTAATAGTCCCTAATGGAACAGTAAACTTATGGTACAAAAACTGAAAATTCTGCCCCTTAGTGCTAAGCTTGGAAATGGATTTGGTGATTAATTCCAACAAGTTTTAAATGCAAAATGTGGTACATTGGGAGTGTTAAAACCAATGCACCTATTTTCTATCCAAAAGTCAACATTTTTGTTGACTAATGAAGTGAATAGTGACACCAAAACTTGAAATTCACAAATTGAAGAATTTTAAAGTATCAAATGCCCTAGTATACCTAACAAGATTGGTTTGGATAGTTTGGCATGCCAATAGGGTTCAGTTAGCAGTACTGCACATGGCATTATGCCATTCTGTGATTTTATGGCTTTTAGCCATTTTGATATTGTGTTGAGACTTGGCCTCGTGCCTAATATTATTTACAGCTTGTTAGCTGTTCTGTTGCACACCGGGAGATGCATATGTGACCGATGGTGTGACGGCCCGAGGTACTAGATACCCAAAGGCCATCTGCTTATCCAAATTACTGCTCAAGATAGGTTACTTGGGCAACTAAATGAATGAAAATGGACGAAGTTAAAGAAATAAACGAATATAACAGATACAAAACAAATAAGACATATACATTAAATACATATTTATTTTCTGCTATTTTCTTTTATTTTATTATTGCACCACTAAGCATCATTGCTTAGCGTGTTGCTTTTGCCACGCGTAGGTTCTGGAGATACTGATCGTGAGCCCTGTAGACCGCAGACTGGGTGAGTCCATCCTGCAGCTCTGCACAGTATCCGTGTCACCTCACCACCTACAGTGCATTGGTAGGACACTAGGCTTTATTTTGGTATTTTATAATTGATTTTTATTTTCCTTTGTGTAAATGAAACTTATGTAATGTATTTTGATTTTCATGTAAATAATAAAAATTGTGTTTGTGAATGGAAAAGTGAATGTTTATCTTTGATTTATACATGATTATCACATGAGACGAATGATTGAGAAATGAAATTGAAAAATGTTGAGATTTTGATATTGGAGTTTGGGATTGATTGAATATGAATATTAGAAGTGTTTTTCACAGGTTCCGAAGAACTGTTTTCTTCATTTTTAGCCGGTACTCTGCCGGATTTTCTTTAAAATCTTCGGAACCTCAATAAATTATAATTTTGAAAAATGGCTCAAAGATATTATATTTCACAAGTTATATTCAAAAGCATGATAAAAGTTAATTAAGGTATAATAGAGTGTGCCGGTACACCATGTGACATTGCTTACTCGGGTATACTGTACACGGGTAAGGGGTGTCACATTTAGTGGTATCAGAGCACGGTTTAGGCGTTTCTGAGCCTAGATTGAGTCCATACCATGCATTGCATTTGTAAGAGTCGAGGTGACACTAATGCAGATCTGTTTGTCTTTATTATTTTGAATAGGATATAGACCCTACGTCACAGAGAGCAGTTGAGGAGGAAGTGGAGAGTCATGCTCCACCTGCAGCAGCTGAGACTGGGGGTATGGGAGAACCTGCTCCGCCAGCTCAAGCAGAGCCTGCTCAGCCTCCACAGGCCATGTTTCAGCAAATGGCCGAGTTCTTCAGACAAATGGCTGGGGTAATGCCAGCAGCACCACCACCACCACCTCCACAACGAAAATCACACCTGGAAACATTGAGAAAGTATGGAGCAGTGGACTTCTTTGGCAAGAGAGAAGATGATTCATTGCGATGAGAATTGGTTGAATGCAGTGCAGAGTCTTAAAACAACTCCACTGCACCCCAGAACAAAACCTAGAAGCTGCCATATCTCTGTTGTAAGATGGTGCTTATGAATGGTGGGATACGGTGTCCAGTGAAGTACAGCCAGAAATGGTAACTTGGGACTTTTTCCTCTCAGAATTCAAGAAGAAATATGTGAGTACTGTATATCTAGAAGAGAGAAGAAGGGAATTCATTAACCTGAGGCAGAGACAGTTGTCAGTGGCTGAGTATGAGAAGGAATTCGTAAGATTGAGCCGCTATGGAAGGGAGATAGTCCCTAATGAGGCTGAAAGGTGTAAGAGATTTGAAGAGGGATTAAATGACAACATAAAGATCCAGATCACCCCCTTGGGAATCACTGACTTCACCAAGTTAGTGGAAGCTGCATTAAAAGTGGAGAAAGTAAGAATCAGTGAGCAGACTAGAAGGGAAAGACAGCAGAAGAGGGGCCCAGGTCAGTCTAGTTCAGCTCCTGCATCTGGGAAGAGGTTCAAGGGTCCACTTGCACAGAGTTCAAGTCAGCCACACGGTCAGGGTCAGTCTTAGGGGCCCAGGCCACAGTTTACCCCTAGGAGAGGTCAGTCCACACCATCAGTGGATAGCTCTCCAGGGATGGGGTTCAGGACCACCCAGATCTTCTCGCATGTCCACACCGTCAAGTGGCACAAGGGGGAGTGTTGGAGAGTGACTGGTGCTCGCTAAGGTGTGGGTCAACAGAGCATCGATTGAAGAACCGCCCACGCAGAACTACTACAAATGCTCCAACACAAGCGCATGCACTGCTCCAAAGACCACAAAGGGGTAGGAAATCCGCAACTGACGCAATGGGACCATCACAGAGGCTCAGATCCGAGCCACAGAGAGGCCGGATAATGTACCACCGCCAGAGCTTATGCCCTGAGAGCTCAGGAGGAGCAAGATGCCCCGGACGTCATCAGGGGTACGTTCTCCCTCTACAATGCATCTGTGCATGCATTAGTGGATCCAGGATCCACTCATTCATACATCTGCATCAACTTACTCGTAGAAAGGGGGATACTAGTAGGGGAGAGTGACCAAGACATTCTGGTCACTAATCCATTGGGCCACAGTGTAGTGGTGAACAAAGTGTATAAGGGTTGCCCGTTAAGGATTCAGGGGTATGAATTCTTGGCAGACCTGATTGAGTTGCCTTTCCATGAGTTTGACGTGATTTTGGGAATGGACTGGTTGTCACGTCATCAGGCAATAGTTGATTGCAAATTGAAGAGAATTTCTCTGAAAACTTCTGAGGGTAATGAAATCACTATTGTGGGTGAAAGGACAGATTTTCTGTCCAATGTTATCTCAGCCACAGCTGCAAGAAGAATGATGAGAAAAGGCTGTGAAGCCTACCTAGCACATGTGGTGGATACTAGGCAGGCTAAGCCAAACCTGAGTGATATACCCACAGTAAGAGACTTCCCAGAGGTATTTCCTGAAGAGTTGCCTGGTTTGCCACTAGAAAGGGAAGTTGAATTTGCTATTGAGACACTGCCGGGTACAACACCCATTTTCATTGCTCCTTATAGGATGGCACCCACTGAATTGAGGGAGTTGAAAACTCAGTTGCAAGAGTTGCTTGATAAGGGGTTCATACGCCCCAGTTTGTCACCATGGGGAGCTCCAGTGCTGTTTGTGAAGAAAAAAGGATGGGACTTTGAGGCTATGCATCGATTACCAGCAGTTGAATAAAGTGACTGTGAAGAACAAATATCCGTTGCCTAGAATTGATGATCTGTTTGATCAGTTGAAGGGAGCAGGAGTATTTTCTAAGATTGATCTCAGATCAGGGTATCATCAGTTGAGGGTGAAGGATGTAGATGTGCCAAAGACTGCATTCAGGACCCGGTATGGGCATTATGAGTTTCTGGTGATACCCTTTGGCCTAACATATGCACCAGCTACATTTATGGACCTTATGAACCGTATCTTCCATCCATACCTAGATCGGTTCGTAGTGGTCTTTATTGATGATATTTTGGTGTATTCCAAGACTAGGGAAGAACATGATGAGCATTTGAGGATTGTTCTGCAAACCCTGAGAGAAAAGAAACTGTATGCTAAGTTGTCCAAGTGTGACTTCTGGTTAAATGAAATTGCATTCCTTGGACACATAGTGTCAGCTGATGGGATTAGGGTGGATCCCAAGAAAATAGAAGCAGTGATGGAATGGAAGCCTCCCAGGAATACAACTGAGGTCAGAAGCTTCTTGGGGCTAGCTATGTATTACAGGAGATTTGTGAAGGGATTTTCCTTAATAGCTGCTCCAATGACCAAGTTGTTACACAAGAATGTCAGATTTGATTGGAATAACAAGTGTCAGACCAGTTTTGAGAAGTTGAAGGCTATGTTGACAGAGGCACCAGTGTTAACACAGCCAGTGTCAGGAAAGGACTTTGTGGTCTATAGTGATGCCTCTCATAATGGGTTAGGGTGTGTATTGATGCAAGAGGGGAAGGTGGTCACTTATGCTTCCAGGCAGCTAAGGCCACATGAACAGAATTACCCTACCCATGATCTAGAGCTTGCAGCAATTATCTTTGCACTGAAGATATGGAGACATTACTTATATGGTGAAAAATGCTACATTTACACAGACCACAAAAGTCTAAAATATTTGCCAACTCAGAGGGAGCTCAACCTTAGACAGAGGTGATGGATTGAGTTCCTGAAGGACTATGATTGTGTAATTGACTACCATCCTGGGAAGGCAAATGTAGTTGCTGATGCTTTGAGCAGAAAGTCCATCACAGCTTTGAGATCATTGAATGCCCGTCTATCTTTGATTCGAGATGGAGCTATTTTGGCTGAGTTGCAAGTGAGGCCAAACCTGTTACAGTAGATTTTAAATGGGCAAAAGGTAGATGAAAAGTTAATGGCTATTATGAGCAAAATCCCAGAGGGAAAAGCAACTGACTATGAGATGAAAGCAGATGGGTGTCTGTATTACAAAGGAAGACTGTGTGTACCAGATAATGGGGAATTGAAGGCCAGTATTCTAAAAGAGGCACACACCAGTGTATATGCTAGGCACCCAGGAAGTACAAAGATGTATCATGATCTGAAGCTTCAGTGTTGGTGGCCTGGTATGAAGAAGGACATAGCTGACTATGTGACTAAATGCTTAACATGTCAGCAAGTCAAGGCAGAACATCAAGTTCCATCAGGTTTGCTACAGCCTATACGCATACCTGAATAGAAATGGGATCGGATCACCATGGATTTTGTAAGTGGCCTACCTCTCACCCAGAAGAAATATGATGCAGTATGGGTGATAGTGGATAGATTGACAAAGTCAGCACACTTTCTGCCAGTTAGGACTGACTACTCACAGGAGAAGTTAGCAGAATTGTATATCAGTGAGATAGTTTGACTGCATGGAATTCCACTTTCCATCATATCTGATCGAGACCCAAGGTTTACATCGAGATTTTGGAAGAAGTTGCATGAGTCCTTGGGTACACAACTCCACTTCAGCACAGCATTCCATCCTCAGACGGATGGGCAATCCGAAAGAGTAATCCAGGTCCTTGAGGATATGCTGAGGAGTTGCGTCATTGAGTTTGAGGGAAGTTGGGATAGATACCTCCCACTGGCAGAATTTGCATACAACAATAGCTACCAAGCTAGTATCCAAATGGCCCCATATGAAGCACTGTATGGAAGGAAATGTAGAACTCAGCAGGCCGGATCAATTGGGCGAAGACAAACTGTGGGGCTGCACTGTGAAACAGATCGAGGAGAAAGTAAAACTAATCAAAACCAATCAAGGTTGCCTCGCATGCATGTAAATCTTATGCCGACCTGAAGAGAAAAGAAATAGAATATGTGGTTGGCGACAAAGTGTTCCTCAAGGTATCACTGTGGAAGAAGGTATTGAGGTTTGGAAGAAAAGGTAAGTTAAGCCCTAGGTTCATTGGCACATATGAAGTCATTGAACGTGTGGGTCCGGTGTCCTATAGGCTAGCTTTACCACCAGAGCTGGACAAGATCCACAGTGTGTTCCACGTGTCCATGCTCAGAAGATACCGCTCAGAACCTTCACATGTCATCTCCAGGGACGAAATTGAAATACAGCCGGATTTGACATATGAAGAAGAACCTCTACGGATCCTAGCTCGGGAAGTAAAACAATTGAGGAACAAGCAGATTCCACTGGTGAAAGTGCTTTGGAGGCACCACAACACCGAGGAGGCAACTTGGGAAAGTGAAGAGACGATGAGGCAACAATTCCCTCAACTGTTTGCATCAGGTAAAATTTCGAGGACGAAATTTAAATTAGAGGGGAAGAGTTGTAACACCCTCCCCGTAGCAACTCCGTACATTCTACTGTTCCGGTGACCAGTGTCGGTCCGGACAGCTAAAACGTTCGGAAAAATATTTAAACTAAAGTGAGGGACCATAATTAACTCAAATATTAATAAGAAAAATTTAGAAAAAAATTTTAGAAATAAAATACAACCAAGTTAAATGAGCCGGTGCCCAAGCGATGGGTAACCTAGAGGGAAGTTGCGGTTCTCGCAACTAGGAGCCCTAGACCCGGGGAAAAAATTATAAAATAATTTTTGGGACTCCAGAGAAGGGCCATTGAGGTTCCTATGGCATTAGAATGCCAAGAAAATATTTAGAAAAATTTTTCAATCGGTACAGATGATTTTGACCCGTTAAGACAAACGAAGGGCATTTTGGTCATTTCGCCTTCAGAGACGATTTTTGGCCGACTTGTCCAGTTGAGTAAATAATTATTATGACATAAAATACGAATTAATGTTGATGAAAAACTAATTTAAAGTTAGTAGAAAAGAAAAGAAAAGAAAATATAATAAAATGCCAAATATGACATCATTATGATGTCATTTAAAAGTTTCCACCAATTATAATCAAACAACCATTTCATTAACTAATAAAAAGAGATAATTGAGACAAAAGAAATTAAAAACACCATATGCTTCCTCCTTCCTCAAACCAGCCGAAATCATACCCTTGCCCTAAACCTCCATTAACACTCCATTCAAGCTTAAAAATCTCTCAAACCTCACCCTAAAACCCTAAGTCACCTTCACTAAAACTTATCCACACACCCTAAGGAAGCTCTAGGCAGCCACAAAGAGGAGAAATTTTAGAGTTTTCACAAGTTCAATAAGTTGAGCAAAGAGGTTAGTGCCTATTTATATTTATACTTCTTTTATTCCATATTAAGGACTTAAAATAAGTAAGGAATTGTGAATTAAATGAATGAAATTTATGTATATGTACTCCTTGAATTTCGGTAGACCTAAGGAAGGGATAAGAATGATTGTTTTAATGGACTTAGAGTGGACTAAAGATGATGTTTAAGGTATATATACACATGTATAATGAATTGGTGTACTAACTAGGGTAATTGGTGTAAACCTTGAATTTGAGCTAGGGTTTGGGAGTGAAAATTTGACTTGGCTTATGAAATTATTAAAGAACATTCTAATGGTCAATTAGTGACCATTTGAGGTAAGTTGACCATAATTTGGACTGAAATATAGCATGGCAAAGTGAAATGGTAGGCTGCCTAGGGACAGTAGCAAGGAGGCTATGAATCCAGCCTGTTTGGACTGCCATATCTTTAGCTGTGTAGGTTCAATTAGTGTTTGGCCAATTGGACATGAAACTAGACTTATAATGGCACAATTTTTCTGAAGAAACCATGCCCAAAAGACCAAAGCAAGTGGACCAAAAGTTGGCCCCAATCCGGATACCCTGCAAGCAAATTCTGTAGAATGACCAAATGAACAGTGTTCATTTGGCCATAACTCAGTGTAGAATGGTCCATTTGACCTGAAATTTTTACAGAAACAAGATGAGATATAGACAAACAACTTTCATGTAGAAACCTACCCCAAATTATGACCAGAACCTATTCAACAAGGCAGTGGCAACACTGCTCATCAGATCTTTAGATTTGGTAAATTCTGCAGATTGGAAATCCGGCCAACTGTGGTTTTTGGACCATATTTGGAGCTATAAAACTCCAAATGGAGTGATTCAAAAAAAAAAATTCAACTAGACAAAATAAGGAACGACTTTCATGTTTACCATTTCCTCAAATTTCCAATGTAACAGTCCCTAATGGAACAGTAAACTTATAGTACAAAAACTGAAAATTCTGCCCCTTAGTGCTAAGCTTGGAAATGGATTTGGTGATTAATTCCAACAAGTTTTAAATGCAAAATGTGGTACATTGGGAGTGTTAAAACCAA
Source organism: Hevea brasiliensis (assembly GCF_030052815.1). Classification (NCBI taxonomy): domain Eukaryota; kingdom Viridiplantae; phylum Streptophyta; class Magnoliopsida; order Malpighiales; family Euphorbiaceae; genus Hevea; species Hevea brasiliensis. The sequence continues at coordinate 36,816,535 of NC_079499.1, read as the reverse complement.
TGCACCTATTTTCTATCCAAAAGTCAACATTTTTGTTGACTAATGAAGTGAATAGTGACACCAAAACTTGAAATTCACAAATTGAAGAATTTTAAACTATCAAATGCCCTAGTATACCTAACAAGATTGGTTTGGATAGTTTGGCATGCCAATAGGGTTCAGTTAGCAGTACTGCACATGGCATTATGCCATTTGTGATTTTATGGCTTTTAGCCATTTTGATATTGTGTTGAGACTTGGCCTCATGCCTAATATTATTTACAGCTTGTTAGCCGCTCATGCACACCGGAGATGCATATGTGACCGATGGTGTGACGCCCGAGGCACTAGATACCCAAAGGCGGTTACCCGCTTATCCATCAGCTTGTTCAAGATAGGTTACTTGGGCAACTAAATGAATGAAAATGGACAAAGTTAAAGAAATAAACGAATATAACAGATACAAAACAAATAAGACATATACATTAAATACATATTTATTTTTTGCTATTTTCTTTTATTTTATTATTGCACCACTAAGCATCATTGCTTAGCGCGTTGCTTTTGCAACGCGTAGGTTCTGGAGATACTGATCGTGAGCCCAGTAGACCGCAGACTGGGTGAGTCCATCCTGCAGCTCAAGATGTTGTCCGTGTCACCTCACCACCTACAGTGCATTGGTAGGACACTAGGCTTCATTTTGGTATTTTGTAATTGATTTTTATTTTCCTTTGTGTAAATGAAACTTATGTAATGTATTTTGATTTTCATGTAAATAATAAAAATTGTGTTTGTGAATGGAAAAGTGAATGTTTATCTGTGATTTATACATGATTATCACATGAGACGAATGATTGAGAAATGAAATTGAAAAATGTTGAGATTTTGATATTGGAGGTTGGGATTGATTGAATATGAATATTGGAAGTGTTTTTCACAGGTTCCGAAGAACTGTTTTCTCCATTTTTAGCCGGTACTCTGCCGGATTTTCTTTAAAATCTTCGGAACCTCAATAAATTATAATTTTGAAAAATGGCTCAAAGATATTATATTTCACAAGTTATATTCAAAAGCATGATAAAAGTTAATTAAGGTATAATAGAGTGTGCCGGTACACCGTGTGACATTGCTTACTCGGGTATACTGTACACGGGTAAGGGCTGTCACATGTGGACTTTGTGGGTAAGAAAGAAGATGATTTGGTATGTGGCTGAGAATTAGCTAGACCGCACTATAAGGGTATTGAAGCAACTGCATTGCACCCTAGAGCAGAACTTAGAGGGTGTTGTGTCTCTATTGCAAGACGACGCCTATCAGTGGTGGGACACTGTATCTAGTGAAGTCTGCCTAGAACTGGTAACTTGGGATTTCTTCCTTGCTGAGTTCAGGAAGAAGTATGTGGGAAGTGTGTACCTGGAAGATAGAAGAAGAGAGTTTATTAGTCTGAGGCAGAGGCAGCTATCAGTAGCGGAGTATGAAAAGGAGTTTATTAGACTAAGCCTCTACGGAAGAGAGATAGTCCCCACAGAAGCAAAGAGGTGCAGAAGGTTTGAAGAGGGCCTAAATGACAACATTAAAATAATGATCACTGCCTTGGGGATTACGGACTTCACAAAATTAGTTAAAGCCGCATTGAAAGTGGAAAGAGTAAGAGTAAGTGAACATAATAGGAAAGATAGGAAGTGTAAGAGGGAATTTGGACTAGGGCAGTCAAGTATACCGATTGATAGTAAGAAGCTTAAGGGTTCTGGTTCACAAGATCAGACACAGGGCCAGAGAGGCCAGACTGGGATATCTATAGCTAGCTCCCTAAGCACAGTAACAAGGGGATCAGCTCCAGTGCCTGAATGTATGCATTGTGGTAGGAGACATAGAGGGGAGTGTCGACTGTTAACTGGAGAGTATTTCAAGTGTGGGGCTAAGGATCATTTCATAAGAGATTGCCCACAGAGGAGTGGTTTAATAGCTCCAGTACAAGTTGATAGACCTGCCCCTACAGTTCAAAGGGAAAAAAGATCGAGTAGAGCAGAGACGTCTGACATTTCACAGAAGATTATTTCTTAGACAGTCGAAAGGCCCGAAGTCAGGGTGGCACCACGGGTATATGCTATGGAAGCTCAGGAGGAGCCGAACCTAGACATTGATGAGGTGATATAAGGAAGTGAAGAAGCAAGGAGGTAGCAACTCCATGATTACTTAAGTTAGGTAAATTTTGAGGACAAAATTTAAATTAGAGGGGAAGAGTTGTAACACCCTCACTATAGCCATTCCGTACATTCTATTATTCCGGTGATCGGTATCGGTTTAAACAGCTAGAACGTCTGGAAAAATATTTAGACTAGAGTGAGAAGTCATAAATAACTCAAATAAGTGTAAGAAAAATTTTGAAAAAAATTTTAGAAATAAAATACAACTAAGTTAAATGAGCCGGTGCCCTAGCAATGGGTAACCCAGTGGAAAGTTGCGATCCTCGCAGCTAGGAGCCCTAAACCCAGGAGAAAATTCATAAAATAATTTTTAAAACTCCAAAGAAGAGTCATTGAGGTTTCTATGGCATTAGAATGCCAAGAAAATGCTTAGAAAATTTTTTAGATCGGTATAGACGATTTTGGCTCAATAAGCCAAAATGAGGGCATTTTAGTCATTTCGTCTTCAGAGATGATTTTTGACCGACTTGTCCAGTTAAGTAAATAATTATTATAACATAAAATGTGAATAAATATTGCTAAAAATTGAATTGAAAATCAGTAGTAAAGAGAAAAAAAGAAAAATGAAAGAAATTGGGAATTATGACATCACATTATGTCATTAAAGCACTCTCACCAAATCACATTGTGACACATGTCCATAAACCACTTAAAAAGCATAAAATGGGCAGAAATTAAAGAGAAACAAATCAGTTTCATCTTCTTTATTCAAAGTGCCGAAACCCATTTCTCCTTCCACCTCCAAGGATGCTCATCATTCTCACTAGATTTCTTTGTAAATACACCATAAAATCCTTACCTTCCTTCATAAAAACTTGATATTACATCTTGAGCAAGTGTTTGGCTGCCAAGAAAAGCCAAGAAAGTGAAGGAAAAATTGAAGTTAGTTAAGGGAAAATTCTGCACATAAAGGTTAGTGCACTAAACCTTCTTCCTTTCTTTCTTAACTAGTTGAAATATGTTAAATTAAGTATAAATTTTATGAAATTAAAAGAAAATTTGGAGCATGTGGGGACTAAAATTTTCAGCAGCCTTGGTGACCATAAGGTCTTGATTATTTTGATTGACTTTACTTTGTTTAGTGATGATGATTAAGGATACTAAGTGTATTAGAAGTTGAATGAAGTGTGTTGCATAAATTGAAATTGTTGGAGTTAGGGTTTGGGCACCACAATTTGGATTTTTGTTATGTATTAATGAAAAGAAGTTGTAATGGTCAATTAGTGACCATTTGATGAAGTTTGACCCTAAATTGGAAGTGATTGTGGCCTTGAAATTGAAAGTGGTATGCTGCCCCATTGTGCCAGAATACTGGACTTGAGTCCAGTGTATTCTTAGGGTTATAACTTGACCTATGTTAGTCCAATTGGTTCAAGGCTAATTGGAAATGAAATTAGACATAAAATGGCATAACTTTGATGAAGCAACCTGGCCCAGAAAATCAACCTAAGTTGCCCTAAAAATTGACCTAATCCGAGTGATCAATATGCAGTCCCTAGAAAATGACCAAATGAATAGTGTTTATTCATTTAGTCATAACTCGGTGTAAAAGGTCCAATTGACCTGAATTTTTATCATTAGAAAGCTGAGACATAGCCCTACAACTCTCATGAAGAAAACAAATCCAAAATTTGACCATAACATGTCCAAAAATTGACCTGCAGTCAGTATACAAAAAAATTACAGAATTGATTCTATCCAGAAATTCTGGAAAAATTGTAATCCGGCCAATTATGGTGTTTGGGTCATAACTTGAGCTACAAAACTCCAAATAGAGTGATTCAAAAAAAGAAATATAACTAGACACAATAAGGAACAACTTTGATGAAGAACACTTGGCCAAATTCTCATTGTAGAATGGCCTAATGGAACAGTGAACTCTAGCACCCAAAACTGAAAATTTTGATTTATTCTCCATTGGTTAGAAGCAATGATTGGCAACTAATGCCAACACTTTTGAGAACTAAAATGTGATAAATCTATGTGATTAAAACTCATGTAACTATTATATATGAGAAAGTCAATATTTTGACGTAAATGATCAAATGAATAGTAACCTTACATGTTAAGTACAAACATTCAAGAAATAACTTTGTAATATGCCCTAGTAGGCCTAATGTGATTGGTTTGGATAGGTTAACGTGCCAATAGGATTCTGATAGTAGTTGTAACACCCTCCCGGTAGCAACTCCGTACATTCTACTGTTCCGGTGACCGGTGTCGGTCCGGACAGCTAGAACGTTCGGAAAAATATTTAAACTAAAGTGAGGAACCATAATTAACTCAAATATTAATAATAAAAATTTAGTAAAAATTTTAGAAATAAAATACAACCAAGTTAAATGAGCCGGTGCCCAAGCGATGGGTAACCCAGAGGGAAGTTGCGATTCTCGCAACTAGGAGCCCTAGACCCGGGTAAAAATTCATAAAATAATTTTTGGGACTCCAGAGAAGGGTCATAGAGGTTCCTATGGCATTAGAATGCCAAGAAAATATTTAAAAAAAAATTTTCAATCGGTACAGACAATTTTGACCCGTTAAGCCAAACGGAGGGCATTTTGGTCATTTCGCCTTCAGAGACGATTTTTGGCCGACTTGTCCAGTTGAGTAAATAATTATTATGACATAAAATATGAATTAATGTTGATAAAAAATTAATTTAAAGTTAGTAGAAAAGAAAAGAAAAATAAGGGAAATTAGGGATAATAACATCACATGATGTCATTTAGTTACTCCCAACCAATCAAAATTTAACAAGCCTTCTTAAATCACTTAAAAGAGTCAAAATGGACAAAAAAAATTCTGGTCTTCTTCTTCTTCTTCTTCAGCCAGCCGAAAATCCCCTCCCTTTTCCTCCATAGCTCTTATTCTCTTATACCTTAAAACCTTTGATTTCTCACCCCAAAATCTATAAAGTCATTCACTAAAATTTGTCACTCAACCTTGCTAGAGTGTTTGGCAGCCTAGAAAAAGAAAGAAAGTGAAGTTCAAGCTTGGGAAAATTCTGCCCTACTAAGGTTAGTGCATATTTGTACATATATCTCTCTTATTCCATGTTAGAGACTTAAAATGAGTAAGAATTTGTAAATTAAATGAATAAAATTTATGTGTATGTACACCATGGATTTCGGCAGCACTAAGGAAGGGATGAGATTGATTGTTTTTGATGGACTTAGAGTGGACTAGATATCATGTTTAAAGTGTATATATATAGGGATAATGAATTAGTGAGTTAACTAAGGTATCTTGTGAAAATTTGAAATGGGAATTAGGGTTTTGGGAGAGAAACTTGGACTTTGCTTATGTAATGGTAAATGAACATTTTAATGGTCAATTAGTGACCATTTGAGGGAAGTTGACCACAACTTGAAGTGAATTATGGCATTGCAAACTGATTTGGTATGCTGCCTAGTGTAACCAGCAGGGTGGCTGTGAGTCCAGCCTGCTTGGACAGCCATAACTTTGGCTGTGTAAGTTCAATTGGTGTTTGGCCAATTGTACATGAAACTAGACACGTAATGGCACAATTTTGGTGAAGAAACCATGCTCAAAAGACCAAATCAAGTGGACCAAAAACTGGCCCCAATCCGGATGTCCTGCAACCAGATTCTTCAGAATGACCAAATGAACAGTAATTGTTCATTTGGCCATAACTCATTGTAGAATGACCCAATTGACCTGAAATTTTTACAGCAACAAGTTAAGATATATAAAAACAACTTTCATGAAGAAACCTACCCCAAATTATGACCAGAACCTATCCAACAAGGCAGTTGTAGTCACTGTTCACTGCACTGTAGATATGGTCAGTTCTGCAATTTTTCAATCCGGCCAGCTGTGGTTTTTGGACCATAACTGGAGCTAAAAAACTCCAAATGAAGTGATTGAAAAAAAGAAATTCAACTAGACAAAATAAGGAACAACTTTCATGTTTATCACTTTCTCAAATTCCCATTGCAACAGTAACTAATGGAACAATAAAGTTAGGGTACAAAAACTGAAAATTCTGCCCCCTTAGTTTTAAGTTTAGAAATGGTATTGGTGATTAATGTCAACAAGTTTTGAATGCAAAATGTGGTATGTTGGGAGTGTTAAAACCAATGTACCTATTTTCTATGCAAAAGTCAACATTTTTGTTGACCAATGAGGTGAATAGTGACACCAAAGCTTGAAAATCAAAAATTACAAAATTCAAAAGTATCAAATGCCCTAGTATACCTAACAAGATTGGTTTGGATAGTTTGGCATGCCAATAGGGTTCGATTAGCGATCGCACATGGCATTATGCCATTCTCGTGATTTCATGGCTTTTAGCCATTCGACATTGTGTTGAGACTTGGCCTTGTGCCTAATGTTATTTACGACTTATTAGCCGCTCATGCACACCGGAGATATATATGTGACCGATGGTGTGACGCCCGAGGTACTTGATACCCAATGCGGCCATTACGTTTATCCATCCGATGCCCAAGATAGGTTACTTGGGCAACCGAACATAAAAGTGGCCAAATTTAATGAAATAATGAATATAACAAGTACAAAATAAGTAAGATTACAACTACTCATCGAAAATTTATTTGAAATAAAACATCAATACATTCACTGCATATTTACTTTCTGTTATTTATTTTTATTTTATTATTGCACCACTAAGCATTATTGATTAGCGCGTTGCTTTTGCCACGCGTAGGTTCTGGAGATACTGACCGAGAGCTCAGTAGACCGTAGACTGGGTGAGATCTTCTGCAGCTCTGCATAGTGTCCGTGTCACCTCACCATCTACAGTGCATTAGTAGGACACTAGGTTGAATTTTGGTATTTTGTAACTAACTTTTATTTTCTCATATGTAATTGAACTTATGTAATGTATTTTGATGTTCATGTATATAATGAAAATTGTGGTTATGAATAGAAAATTCGAGTATTTATTTATTGTTTGTATATGAGTACCATGAGAAATGAATGTTTGAGTAATGGAAATGTTGTTGAAAATCATATTGAGACTTTATTGATGAAATGGAGTTGGGATTGTTTGGAAATGATTTTGGAAGTGTTTTTCACAGGTTCCGAAGAACTGTTTTCTCCATTTTTAGCCAGATCACTGGGATTTTCTATAAAATTTTCGGAACCTCAAATAAATTATAATTTCAATAAATGACTTAAATGAATTATATTTCACAAGTTATATTCAAAACTATGATAAAAATTAATTAAGAAAAAATAGAGTGTTCCGGTACACCGTGCTACATAACTTACTCGGATATACTGTAGACGGGTAAGGGGTGTCACAGCAGTACTGCGTATGATGTATGGCTCTATGCCATTCTGTGATATGATAGCCTATGGCTATATTGATTATGATGTTATACTTGGCTTTATGCCTTATTGCTTTTATGGCTTATTAGCCATTTTGTCTACACACCGGGAGACACATTGTGACCGATGGTGTGACGGCCCGAGGTACCTGGTACCCAGTGCTAGTTTACCCGTTTATCCGGTCCGGTCAATTTGTGTAGGTTACTTGGGCATGGAAAAGTATAATTGTAATTGAATTGATTTTTAAAAAACGTAAGGAAATTAAATATCAAAATAAAGAACAAAAATGATTACAATGAAAATAGGCTAAAAAATTATCAAGAAAATGATCAATAAAATCTTAGAAAGAGTTAATATCATAAAATGTAATTAGCCTTCGACTAAACAATAAGTTAGTAATTATTAATTATTCATTTCTTATAAATACAATAATTATGAAATTTTTACTTTTATTTGCATATTATATTTCCTTTTATTGTTGGCACCACTAAGCTTTATGCTTAGCGCGTTGCTTTTGCAATGCATAGGTATTGATGATTTGAACAGAGAGCCCAGTAAACCATAGACTGGGTGAGGCCGTTCACAGTTCAGCATAGTGTCCATGTCACCTCACAGACTACAGTGCATTGGTAGGACACTAGGTCCCATTTTGGTATTTTGGTACTGTTTGTATTTTGTAATTAAACTTTTATTTTCTTATGTATAAATTGAAACTCATGTAATATATTTTAGTATTAATGCAAATATTTATAATTTGTGTTTATTAATGAAAATTTAGTATTTATTGATGATTTGAATATGATTATTATGTAAAATGAATAAATGTCAAATAGAAGAAGTTGTGAGAAATGATTGAGAATATTGAGATTATGTTAATACAAATGGAGTTTGAGAATGATTGGAAATGTATTGGAAGTATTTTCTACAGGTTCCGAAGAACTGTTTTATCCATTTTTAGCCGGTACTCCTCTAGATTTTCTATAAAATTTTCGGAACCCCAAATGAATTTATAATTTTAATAAATGACTTAAATGAGTTAAATTTCACAAATTGCACTTCATATCCATGAAGAAATAAATTAAGGAATGATAAAAATAATTGAGATAAAATATGGTGTTCTGGTACACTGTGTGGCATATCTTGCTCAGCTACACTATAGACGGGTAAGGGGTGTCACAAATTTGGCCAAATGTTGTTAATCAAAGTTGTTCCTTTAAGTGTCTTCTTTAATTCCCTTTTTGAATTACTCCATTTTGAGTTTTCTAGCTTAAGTTATTCTAATTTCTTTAGGGCTGGCCGGATTGCTTTCTACCCAGAATTTCTAAGCAGAATTGGTTATGGCAGATTGGGTATCCTGACTTTGGCTAGCATTTCGAATAGGTTAAGTTTAGAATCTGAGTTGGTATTCTTCATGAAAGTTGTTCTAAATTACCCAAGCTTTCTATTGATATAAAAGTTAAGTCATTTGCACATTTCTACACTGAGTTATGGCCAAATGATCATTTGGTCACTTTTACCAGGTCCAGAATTGATTACCCGGATTTGGTCAATTTTTAGGGTATTCTAAGTTTGTTTTCTGGGTAAGGTTTCTTCATCAAAGTTGTGCCATTATGTGTCTTTTCATGTCCAATTGGCCTGGTACCAATTGAACCTACACCTCTCAAGTTAGAGCTATCCAAACTTACTGGACTCATATCCAGCCCTGCAGGTCACCTAAAGCAGCATACCTAACCTCAATTATATTGGCATAAATCACTTCAATTCCTCATCAAATATAGCCAAATGGTCACTAATTGACTATTAGGACTTCCATTCACCAACACATGATTAAAACCCTAATTCATGATCACTAACCCTAATTTCAAATTTTCAAATTGGTGCAAACTCAATTCATTCTACTTCCTAAGCATATCAACTTAACAAGCATCATCACGGGACAAATTTTCATCAAATAAAAACATTAAATCCTAAAGGATTTCATGGCTACCAAATTTAAGAAGTTTAACTCCTTAGTCATTTCTTTAAATTTTCTTGCCATTCACCCTTATTTAGGCATATTCACCATATCTAAAGTTAGAAAAGAAGAAGTTAGTGCACTAACATTTTGTTAACAATTTTTTCTTCTCACTAAATCTTCAATCTGCTTGCTCTCTTTTGCTTCTAATCTCTTAAGTTAGGTCTAAAATCAAGTTTTTGTGTTTGATGATTGGAAAAATATGAATGATTTTGATAGAAAATTGGAGCTTCAAAAAGCATCCATGGAGGAAAGCTCAAGAGGTGGTTTGGCCAACATGAACCAAATGAAGAAGATGAGCTAATTTGTTTCTAATTAATATCTTTTATCCCATTTTAATTAGTTTGTCAAGTTGTGATTGGGTGGAGAGTTTTTAATTGCATCATAGTGTTGTCATAAGTTCCATTTACTTCATTTTCTTTTCTTTTCTTTTCTCTTCTACTCATTTTCAATTAAATTTTTAGCAATATTTACTCATATTTTATGTCATATAATTTATTTACTTAATTGGACAAGTTGATCAAAAATTGTCTCTAAAAGCGAAATGATCAAAATGCCCTTCATTTTGCTAAATGGAGTAAAATTGTCTGTATCGATCTAAAAATTTTTTTAAGCATTTTCTTTGCATTCTAATGCCATCGAAACCTCAATGACTCTTCTCTGAAATCCCAAAAATTATTTCACAGAATTTTGCTCTAGTTTAGGGCTGCTAGCTGTGAAGACAGCAACTTCCCGTTAGGTCACGCATCGCTAGGGCACCGGCTCATTTAATTTTATTGTATTTTATTTTTAAAATTTTTTTTTAATTTTTCTTATACTTATTTGAATTATTTATGACTTCTCACTCTAGTCTAATTATAGTTCAAAATATTATGACTGTCTAGATCGACATTAATTACCAGAACAGTCAAATCATAGACTAGTTAAAGTGAGAGTGTTACAATTATCTATCTATATGCAATACCACCAATCGATAATAAATGATGTCTAGACTAAATAAAGTATAAATAAATTACAATGGTCATTAGCTTGAAAATATAGTGTAGAAAAGAGTTTTTGTGAATATAGAGAAATGAAAAAGAGCTATACAATGGCTAGGGAAAATTACCACAAGCTTTACTTTCAATTCTTCTAACTTCCTTCAAGCAACTTTATTACAATTGTTTTACTCATAGTAAATCAAATTTGTTCTCCATTTTCATTAGATACCAAGAGTATGTGATTTTCACATTTTAATTTTATAAGATTATATAATTTATAAATAAGCAGTCTTTTTTTTTTGTATTGCTATATAAGATTATAATTTGTTATTTTATTATTTTATTTACATTTATTAATTAAAAGTATATAACTCCTAATTATTATGATAGAAATATATGTTATATAATTATTGTTAATTAACTCTACTAATACACACATATATATTATTTTATATAGAATACTTTTCACCTCACTAGTATTTTATTTTTAGAATAACATTAATATTATTAAATAAAAATAATATTTAAATATATTATATTTTTTTAATATATATATTAAATAAATATAAAAGATTTTGATATTTTAAAATACTAAAATGATCAATTTCAAAATTTTCTATATTTCTACTCTAGTGTTATATTTTTTATTATTTATATTTTCTTTCGAGAAAATGTTAAAAAATTAGACTATATAAATATTATTAAGATAAAATATAAAATAATTAATAATAAATTTAAAATGTTAATTTATTTTTAAACTAAATTATTTATATATCAAAATTATTAATAACATCGAGCAAAACTTCCACAATTTGTCAATTATTCATAAAATTAAAATAGTAATAAAACTAATATCTTTATTTATTTTCATTTTATTTGATTTCTTTATTTAACATTTTCCTAGATAAAACCAAATCATTAATTAACACCCATGTCCTATGGTGTACGCACTTCCACGTGTTTTATTAAGGAAGAGATGCCGTGTTTTATATTCCCACGTGGACAAACCAACTGAACTCGGTTGCACTGAACCACTCATTAGGCTCAGGCTATCACCTTCAAACAAAATGAAATAAAATAAAATAAACAAGAAAACAAAATTCGTGGGCATAAATGAGCAAGCAACGGTCGTTTAAAGCGAAGCGAGTTTCGCCTCTGGAATCCATTTACAGGGCTCTCTCCAGAGTTCAGTCTCGATGATCTCCTGCAAAGCTTCAAGCTTCGTATTAGAAAATCCCATCTGCCAGCAGAAGGAGAAGAATTATTCTTTGAAAGGAGCAGTAGGAAATTTCCAGCTGAGACCCTCTCATTATCATCATTATCAGCCTGCAATAAGATGTTGTTCCTCATCAATTGATGGTCATTTGACAAGCACAAGTCATGATTATCATGACAATGTCAAGAAGAAGAAGCTCCTCCAGACAGAAGAAATTAGAAAGGTGAATTGCCAAGTAGAAGTGATATCGTGGCGGGAACGTAGAATTAAGGCCCAAATTACTGTCAATGCAGACATTCAATCCGTCTGGACTGCTCTCACTGACTACGAGCGTCTCGCTGATTATATTCCGAATCTCGTTTGCAGGTATCATTTAGTAAAAGCTTATTAGTTTAAGCTCAACTTTTTACTATTATAGTTATTTGGACTTGAAATTCTTTGATTTTCAGCGGGAGAATTCCTTGCCCTCATCCTGGGAGGATATGGTTAGAGCAGAGAGGCTTGCAGAGGGCACTCTATTGGCATATTGAAGCTCGTGTTGTGTTGGATCTACAAGAATTTCCCATTTCAGTAATCTTCTTAATCTTATTCTATTTCAGTTTGCTATTATAATGATAATGATCTTTAGCAACTTTCCTAAGTAAATGTACTAAATGATCTTTTATACACGCTAACATAACAGGAAAACAGTTTTTGCAACCTTTTGGCCTTTGGGGAACACAACACATTTGGGCAATGAAAAATTATTTCTTAATTGAAGGGATGATTGAGATACTTCCAAAATGATTTCTTGGTTGAGAATGGAAAGTTGTCTTCATCTCCAAATATCTTCAACCCTAAAAACAATGTATGGAATCCACCAGCAAAATTTTGAAAATAATTTCTTGTTAATTTTCAGTGTCGGAACCATATATATATATATATATATATATATATATATATCATTTTCTCTCTGTTTTTTTTTTCCAAAAAATATTTTTCTTAGACAAGTCAAATGCAAAATAGATGGAAGTTAAGGCTAGTAATTTGAGATGGAGAAATAGTATATGATATCTCACATATTCATCTTGTAAACTAAACCATAGAAATATATGCTACTAATTCCCTTAGTGAAACTATTAGCTAATTGGAGTAATTTAAGATGGAGTAATAGTATATGATATCTCACATATCCATCTTGTAAACTAAACAATTCCAATGTGCTTTGTTTGATCATACTAAATTGGATTGTGAGCAATAGGAATAACAAATTTATTATCAGAATATAAGAATAGTTTTTTTTTTTTCCTTCTCTCTCTCTCTCTCTCTCTCATCCTATAGCTGTAAATGTTGCATCAATTTTTGAATCTATAAAAGTTCACAAACACCTTGATGCTTGGTTCTATATTCAACCTTTCAACCTCTGCACTTAATCTTGCTACTGTGCATTCTTTTTGCTTCTCCAAGTGACTAGATTTTCACCAACAAATGTGCAATAATTCAACGTAAACCTCCTATCATCAAGGAATATAGCCACATCTGCATTTGTATAGCCTTCTATTTTTAGGTGGCCATATTTAGAAACAATTCTTTTTCTAGAGCAGATATTAGGTATCTCAAAGTTCGAAGGACAACATCTAAATGTGAATCTCGAGGATTATACATAAATTGACTAAATACATTTACAACATGGACTATATTTTGGTCTAGTCTAAGAAAGGTAAATCAACTTTGGTCTAGTCTAAGAAAGGTAAATCAACTTTCAAACCAATGTTTGATACTGGCCAATATCGATAGGTTTCCCAATGCCAACTTGCAATTTATGATTGGATTCTATTGAAGAGTCAAATGGTTTGCATCCCAATATACGTGTTTCCTTAAGAAGATCTAAGGCATATTTTCCTTGAGAGATAAATATTCCTTTCTCAGATTTAGCACCTTTTATCCCAAGAAAATATTGTAGCTTACCAAGATTTTTTTATTTCAAATTCATAAGTTAGATATTTTTTCAACTTAGCCGTTTACTCTAAGTTATCTCCTGCCATTGCTATATCAACATAAATCAGTGTTGTCAAAGGCACTAGGTGCCCTTAAGGCGAGAAGGCCCTTCATCACCCAAGGTGCTAGGCGCTCGTCCGAGCGGAGTGAGGTGCTAATTTATTCTAAAATAATAAATAATTAAATATACAATATAAAAAGTCTAACATATTACAAAATCAATACATTGTCAAATTTCATAATATATTATATGTTTTAAACTTCAAGATCAAAAGGCACAAAAGATAGAAAACAACTCAGAACGATTCTTCATTAAATATAACCAGGTAACACGAGAGTAATCATCAACAAAAGTAACAAAATAACGAAATTCAGTTTTAGAAGTAACAGAACAAGGACCCTAAACATCAGAATGAACTAACTCAAAAGGGGATGAAGCCCGTTTATTGACTCTAGACACAGAAGGCAAACGATGATGTTTTACAAACTGATACGACTCACATTCTAGTACTGATAAAGACTGAAACTGAGGACATAGCTTCTTCATGGTAGACAAAGAAGGATGGCCAGATCTACAATGAGCTTCAAGAGGTGTCAAGGTACTGGAGCAAACAAGCGACCGCGGTACATGATTTTCTAGAGTGTAGAGACCACCTGACTCACGTCCTCTACTAATAATCTGCTTCGTCTTAAGATTCTGAAACAAACACTGGTCAGGAAAAAAGGAAACAGAACAATTTAAGATGTAAGTTTACTAACAGAAAGTAGATTAAAAGAGAATTTTGGTAGACACAAAACAGATGACAAAGAAATTGATGAAGTCGGGTTCGCAGTTCCAGAACCCATGACACAAGAAGTAGAACGATCATCTAAAGCAACAGTAGAGGAAGTGAGATTAGACTGAAAAGCAGATAGAAGACTAGAATTACCTGTCATGTGATCTGTCGCACTAGAATCAATAACCCATTTGGATGAGGAAGATACAAGGCATGTAGTGGATTTACCTGACTCAGCGATCGCAGTGATAGGGAAACTGGTAGGCTTTAGAGATGCCTGATACTGGAAAAACTGTGCAAAATTCTCTACAGATACCAAAATAGTTTTCTTAGAGGAAGATACTGTAGAATCCTTTGCTGCCATATTTGCCATCTGTGATCGCTGATTTTTCCTCTGAAGTTGTGGACAATTATATTTTGTATGGCCAGGCTCATGGCAATAATAACAAATGACTCCTCTTGAGTCCTGATTAAAACTAGCCTCTCCATTACGCTGATGACTTCTGTTGCCTGTAATTCCTCCTCTACTTCCTCTTCTATTACCCTGTTGTTCATTTGGATTACGGCTAATAAGAGCACTATTGGCAGGCTGTGAAGATTAAGTACTCTCTGTACGAAGGACCCGTGTGAACTTTTCATTCAAAGAGGAAATCTCAGAACTGGAGAGAATCTGAGATTTAGCAGTCTCATGCTCTGAAGGAAGGGCTGCAAGAAAACTCATAACAGCCAGTTGCTCCTGTTGGGCCTGCTGAACTTTCACATCAGGACTAAAAGGCAACAATACATTAAGTTCCTCATATACCCGTTTAAAATCCATAAAATAAGCCGTGAGAGACTTATCCTCTTTCTCGACGTGAGAATGCCTTACAAACATCATAAATACGGGAGATATTCCCTTTACCAGAATACAGAAAATCTAAGTAATCCATCAATTCTTTAACAAATTCACAGTGATTAATTAAACTAATTACCTCACTGTGAATCGAGTTCCGAAGGTGTAAAAACAACTGAGCATCCTCCCTTAGCCAAGTTTGTCGTGTATCATCCGTAGGTGGATCTTTAGTAAGGTGATCATCCTTATCAATGCTACGCAAATAGACCCTAACAGTCTTACTCCACTCCAGGTATTTCGAACCATTAAGTTTGTGTCCCGTGATCTTAGTTATCACCGAAATCACATCAGAAATAACATTCTTATTGTCTGCCATTTGTTGAGACAAAGAAAACTAACCAAACACTAATCCAAAGTGCTTACAGCAGCAAAATAATCCAAAATCACAAATCAAGCAAATACCGAAATAGGATCTGAGAGCCAAATCTCAGAAGTCCTTTAATGGTATACTGGATCAGGCAACAACACACAGCGGTGGAATGAGGGGGTTGAGGCGACGCCGGCAATGTTGATCGGAGTCGAAACGGCCGGTCGGCGGCCAAGGTCTCTCCTGAGCTGTATGGTGAGAACAAATAGTCACCCTAGACAGATGATTTGCTCTGATACGATGTAGAAATAGATGATTCTCCTTAATTTCAATTACTGTACATGGGTATATGTATACAATTGATTCCTATAATTGTGTTCTACTGATTAGGAAGAAATCCTAAATAGGAATACATAATACAAAATATACAGAGAAATAATATAGTGATTGACTTTCCATAACAATACCGTAATAGGATCTGAAAGCCAAACCTTAGAAGTCCTTTAATGATGTACTGGATTAGACAACAGCACACAGTGGTGGAATGAGGGGGTTGAGGTTACGCCGGCGATGTTGATCGGAGTCGAAACGGCCGGTCGGCGACCAAGGTGTCTCCTGAGTTGGGTGGTGAGAACAAATAGTCACCCTAGATAGATGACCTGTTCTGATGCCATGTAGAAAGAGATGATTCTCCTTAATTTCAATTAATCTGTACATGAGTATATATATACAATTGATTCCTATAATTGTGTTCTACTAATTAGGAAGAAATCCTAAATAGGAATACAGAATACAGAATATACAGAGAAATAATATAGTGATTGACTTTCCATAACACAATGCTTCCCTAATAGTCTTACATATGGGGATATTAGTTAAGGTAGAAACAAAGATATAATAGGATGGGGATAAACGATGATAATTCAAAAAATTATAAAGGGTATGTGGGTTGCGAGATGAATGAATACCTTTTCCAATAGCAATAGGAGGAGTTGCTGCTTCTGTTGAAGGCATGACTGGAGCAGGTGACGGAGGGACAGAAGAGTCATCAACACCTGTATCATGAATGGTAGTGTCATTGATGTTAGTAGGAGTGTGTAGATGACAGGAGTAAACTCAAAGAGGTGGAGCATGATTTACTGGTGGAGGTGGAAGAGTAGGAACAAGAAGAGATTCAGAGATGAAATTTTTATTTATGGTGCTTGGTGAGAAATATAGGGAAGTTTCAAAGAAGGTTACATCGACTAAAATAAAATATTTTTTTATTGTTGGATCATAGCACTTGTAACCTTTCTAAAAGCCGAGAGTAGCCTAAAAAGACACACTTAATTGATTTAGGTTGGAGTTTGTCTTTTTCAGGAGTATGATTATGAACAAAATAAATGCAACCAAATACACGTAATGGCAAATGATGAGGATTTTCTTTTGGAAATAGAATTGAATAAGGACTTGGGTGCTGCAAGATAGAAGAAGGCATTCTGTTAATCAAACATCATGTTGTTAGAATGGCATCCTCCTAGAAACAAAGAGGAACATTATGGTGTATTAATAAGGTATGAGAAAAAGCTAGGCACATGTAAGACAGAACTAAGACTTATAGTAGGAGTGCATTTAACAGAACCTGTTCTAGAAACATTAGATAAGGATCTATCCGCAATGCAGACTTGTCCTTTGCCTGAATATGGAGAATAGAATATGAATTTATTCGAAGAGCCTGTCATGTTTATTTGCTCCAGAATCTATAACCCAAAATGAATTATTATGATTGGCAAGAAAAGCATTACCTGAGTTGATGAAGTTAGAGGAGGCAACTGTAGTGGATTGTGATTCAAGCTGTGATAGGAGTCGTCTCAGAGTCTGTGCCTCTTCATTGGAAAACATCCCAGTGATGGCAGTATCTTCAAAAATACTCACAGTCTCAGATACATTTGCTTGTGATCTAGTAGAGCCCATCCTTTTTCCTCCATGCCCTTTAGTTGGGCGGTTGTGCAGCTTCCAACATTGTTCTTTGCTGTCCCGAGATTTCCCATAGAAGTCACAATGCAAGTGATCCTTATCTGATGGACCCTGTGACTGCTTTCATAAAGAGTTAGCAGCTAGCTCCGCCTTATCAACAGCTGTAGAATTGATCATGACACTCATTCTGGTCTCCTCCTGCTGAACATAAGAGTATGTCTGCCTTAAGGTGGGCAAAGGATTCTTACCAAGCACTTGGACCAAAATCTGATCATACTTCACATTTAGCCCAGTAAGAAAATCATATATGTGCTCCTTCTCAATCAATTTCTAGAACTTAACTGCATCAGCCGGACATGAAGCCTCTAAGTCCTGATAGAAATCCAATTCTTGCCATAGATCACTCAGTTCCGTATAATACTGAGCAATAGTCAACTCACCTTGTTTCATTCCATGAACCTTGTTTCTAAGCTCATAAACCTGTGCATCATTCCCAACTTGAGAATAAGTCTAAGAAACAGCACTCCAAATGGTAGCGGCACTGTCCAACAGTAAATACCCATGAGCTATATGAGGTTGCATAGAATTGATGAGCCATGACATAACAATAAAGTTCTCCGACTCCCACTGGCTGTAAGTAGAAATAGTATTTTCTGACTTTTTTCTATCTCTAGTGATATACCCCTGCAGTCCTCTAGCCTGAATGAACAGTAGACAAGATCTAGATCATGTCAAATAATTAGTTCCATCCAACTTTACAGGACTGATTTGTAAAGAGGGATTATCACCAATAAATTCAGCCTTTGTTTCAGAGGCTTTCTTCCTTTCATCAGTCATTTTTCAATTAAAGAAATAAGTATTGAGACAGAAAGCAAGAAACTTGGCAACGGAAGGTACCAAAAAAAATAAATGTGCAAACCAGGTGTGGAAACACGTTGGTCAAAGCGCGCCGGACAGGGAAGGTCGTCAGCAAGAGTTGCGGTCAGAGAAATCACCGAAAAAAAGGGTGCATACTTTTGGAGGCGCATGAGCTCAAGCGCTTCACCGGACGGCGGCGGGACTCCATGCGTAGGCTGATCGGCTGGTGTCCTTCCTCCTCAAGTGGGTGGTGACAGTCACCTCCTTCCTAGAACGACGTAGAAGCTTGCCAAAATGTGGATTAGTTACAATTTGTTGCTGAAGTTGGCACTTGTTATTGTAACTAAATGTGGAGAATAAACTCAATGTATTAGCAAGTATAAATACTGTACAAATCTTGGATTAGAGATTATCTGATCAATAATATAACAATTCACTCTCTTTCTCTTCACTCTCTTTCTTCCTTCTTAGGTCTTCTTCTCTTCCTTTATTCTTCCTTTCTTCTCTTCTTTTGTTACTCATGTTGGTTCTCTGTGATTGAAGGAGCTGTTGGTCTGAGCTCCATTGTCAGGTCGTGATAGGTCTATAAGATCTGTCCCTGACACAATAAAAGTAACAAACTATCTATATCCATATAAAGACAGTTTTGGTTGGACCCCATACATCAAAATGATCAGTCATGAAAAGAATCAAAGTTTTATTATTTATTGATGTCTTGTGTGTTTAGCTAGCTCACGAGCATCACAAACTAAATATTCTAATTTGCATTTTCTAAAAAAAAAAAGGATATAACCTCTCCAAAATTTAAAAAGAAGAATGTCATAATCTCTTATGCTATTGAATGATCTCTTAGTAAGCACTCACAGATTGCCCTAACAAAGCTTGGTTTGTATTAGGATTTGAAAAATCACCATGGTTATCCAGTAGATATAGGCCATCTTGTAATCTAGCACTGCCTATCATTCTCCCTATTTTCAACTCC
Source organism: Hevea brasiliensis (assembly GCF_030052815.1). Taxonomy (NCBI): domain Eukaryota; kingdom Viridiplantae; phylum Streptophyta; class Magnoliopsida; order Malpighiales; family Euphorbiaceae; genus Hevea; species Hevea brasiliensis. Next base: position 36,797,075 of record NC_079499.1, on the reverse strand, counting down.
TGAAATACACAATAAGTAGGAAAAAATGAGATCTAACAATCAGGGGCTTTTGTAATAGAACTAATAAATAAGAGGTTGATGGAAAAATTGAGCACATGCAAAACTGAGATGAGTTTCAAAAGAAGGGTTGCATTCAATAGAATCTGTTCTTGAAATATGGCAAAGGAATCTGCTATACAGACTTTCTCCATTTTTAAACATGGTACATAGGTTGTAAATTTATTGAAATAGCCTATCGTGTGTTTATTTGCTCCAAAATTTGTAACCCAAAGTGTTTTTTCAAGATTGGAAAGAAGAGCATTACTTGATTTAACAAAGTTGGAAAAGGTAACCGTAGTAGATTGAAATTTTAGCTATGACAGCAAACATCTTAAGGTTTGTACTTCCTCATTGGAAAGGCTTCCATTTGTAGCTGTATCCTCAGAAAAATCCAGTCTCAGATATATTTGCTTGTGGTCTTGTTAGGCCTGCTTTTTTTCCTATGTGCCTTGGTTGGACGGCCATGGAGGTTCCAGCAATGTTCCTTGGTATGGTGAGATTTTCCACAATAGTCACAGTGTAGATGATCCTTGTCTAATGGACCAGAGTTGTGTGACTATTCCTTGAAGGCAATAGCAACTAGCCCTGACTTGTCAACAAGCATAGCATGAACCACAGTACTTCTTCTGCTCTCCTCTTGTTGAATGTAAGAATAAATCTACCTTAAGGAGGGTCAAGATCCTTACCAAGTACCTGGCCCTAATTTAGTCATATTCTACATTTAGTCTAGCAACAAAATCACAGATTCGCTCGTTCTCAACCGACTTCTGAAATTTAATAGCATCACTAGCGCATGTAATATGAAAATTTTGATAGTAATCCAATTCTTAACAATAAACCACTCAATTCAGTAACATATTGCAACAGTCATCTCACATTGTTTTGTACCATGGACTTCGTTCTTTAATTCATAGACTTGTGCATCATTGCCTATTTAAGAGTTGGTCAGGGAAACAAAGCTCCAATTGGTGGTTACACTATTTAATAGCAAACACCTATGGGCTATATGAGCTTGCACTGAGTTAATAAGCCATGACAGCACCAGGGAATTTTCTGATTCCCATTAGTTGTAGACAGAACTGGTTGTCTCCAACTTTGGTTTGTCGCTACTGCTAACACCTTATGATCCCCTGGCTTGAATAAACAGAAAACAAGAACTTGACAATGCCAGATAGTTAATCCCGTCTAGCTTTACAGGGTTAATTTGTAAAGATGGGTTATCAAAATAAATTCTTGTTGCAGTAATCTCCTTTTTCCTATCTGTCATGGTTTTAAAAAAAGCAAAAAAGCACCAAAGGAGAAAAGGCAAACCAACATGGAGCAAAGCAGTGACATACGAGGAGGACCGCTGAGAAGAAGAATTGCGGGAAAAGTGATTCACACACTAGCGTGTGAGAAAAGGTGAAAGTCTTGTGGCGTCGCGTGGATCCATTCACTTCACCAGACTGTGTTGGTTTTCTGTCGATAGGCCGATTAGCGGTCGAGCTTTCTCTTGGGACAGGTGGTGTTGATTAACTTTCCCTTGAGAGTCGCCTAGAAGCTTGACCCTCCTAAACCCTAAAACTCAGATCTAAACCTTTGCCTTGAAATCACAGGCAAGGCTCTGATACCATGTTGTAAACAATAGTCTTTAGGAAAAATTTTCAATTTATTTCTCTATATAAACCTTGTATAAAATATCTATTTATACGCATGTAATCTACCTTACGTGGAAACCTACAAACAATAGGAAACTAAAACTAGAAGGGAAGAAATATATACTGGAAAGGAATAATCTAACAATCCCTATAATGTAGGGACGTAACGTAAATGGGATGCCAACAATTGTGTTAGCAAACGTCCATCTTAACTTTCTTAATTCCACCACACTCGTCTTGTGGGTATGTTGTCCTTTAAATGCCCAACATTCACTCAAATATTATTAAATTCGGAGAAAGTGTTGATAAGATTATAATTTAATTCATTTTAATTTGAATTTATATAAGTGATTAGATTGTTTTACACGTTAAAATGATTAGCTAAGTTAATGTTGTAATGTAATCACTTATATTTACTCTTTTATGTTTATATTTTTCCGATGAGGGATTTATAATCCCAACACTTGAAGGTCACTAGACAATTAGTTTGTATTTTTAATATAATATGGGCCTAATTATACTGCCTTATGGGCAGTTGAAACTCACAACCCAATATGGGCTCTGATACCATATTAAATTTAGAGAGAGTGTTAGTCAAATTACAATTTAATTCATTTCAATTCGGACTTGTATAAATGATTAAGTTGCTTTATACATTAAAATGACTGGTTAATTTAATGTTGCAATCTAACCACTTATATTTATACTTTTCTGATGTGGGATTTATAATCCTAACAAATAAAACATAGCTGGTCTGACCACAGTCCTAGAGAACGAACTTTTTACTTTGTTGGGAAATATACAATAAAGGAAAAAAAAAAAATCCTAAACAAGAAGAATATTATCAACAAATCATTTCAATCTTCCCTCTATCAACTTTTCCTTAATTGATGCTACTTGCACTATAAAACAAATTCATTTGTTATCCATTTAATAACTAGTAATTTAAAGATGAACTTTTCATGATTATAGCCAATAATCATTTACTCCATTTATCTTTGGTTGACAGTTATCTTTTGGTATGACAACTTTGTTAGCATTCATGTCTATCTATATCCTTTTAAACATGCATATCTCAAAAAGTGTCCTTTTATCATTCACTGTTGGATTCTACATTCTCAAGCATGCATGTCTTAGCTTTGTCTTAGTTTTTTTTCCCTAAATGATGCCTTTTGATTTAGGCTAATAATCATGAACTGCACTTTTCGATGGTTGATGGAGACTTTAAGAAGTTTGATGGCAAGTGGTCATTAAAATCAGGGGCAAGGTAGATCCATGAATTTGATATAAATCTTTCATGTTTCGGCATTCAACATATTTATACTATCTTAATTTATTCTAAATGCTCTATTATTATAGATTAGCCATCTCAATACTCTTAATTTCCTCTTTGTTTGCTTTTAGTTCATGGGGTTGCTTTATATATATATTTATAAAGAAGACAGTCATTCACTATGCATAAATATAAATGCTACATGTTGTAGGAATTAACAAATTTACCTTACAAGCTTATTTTCAACCCTTAACAGTTCCACTAAAGTGGTTGGCATTTTCTGAAATGTCAATCCTTTTTGTGTTTTCTTCCTGTCTATGGAATGAATGAAGCTCAATTCCCAAAAATGTTAAGTATACAAGTTGAGCTTATGCACTTAGTTATGATGGTCTTCAGCCCAGGAGCAGTCTTAATCTCTTTTCTTGTTCCTTTTTCCCTAGTTATTATGGTCTTCCGAGTTCTGCCCGGGAGGAGTCTCTGACTCTCTCTCTTTTTTTTTTTTTTTCAGTTCCTTTGTCCCCCTTTGTTTTGCCTTACCATTTATTGTAATTTTTTTTTGCAGACATTGCAAATGACCTTCTATTTTTGTCCTCACCTAATTTCAATTTTTTTCCAGGCCTGGAATGACACAATTATCATATGAAGTTAATGTAATTCCAAGGTTCAACTTTCCAGGTATTTTCTTGGAGAGGATTATTAGATCAGATCTTCCTGTTAATCTTCAAGCCTTGGCTTGTCAAGCAGAGAGAGATTTTACAGGGAATCAAAAGACATCAATTGCAGAAAGTGGAAAATCCATGGCCATATTTACTTCTCTGGACACAAGTCTACCTGATGCTTTTAATGAGAAGGATAATTTGTTTACTGGAGACTTTAAAGAGAGTTATCCTGGCTCAAATTTTGGCCCCATGCCATCATCTTCAAGTGAGTTAAATGCGAACTGGGGTGTGTTTGGAAAAGTTTGTAGACTTGACAGCCATTGCACGGTGGATGAAGTTCATTTGCGCAGATTTGATGGCCTATTGGTAACTAGTTGACTCCATATGACTCCCATTTGAATTTTACTGTTTCAGTGAGCTTCTTTTGTTATAGCAATAGTCAGTGGATTTCTTTTGAACTACAGGAAAATGGAGGGGTTCATCGTTGTGTTGTTGCTAGCATAACTGTTAAAGCTCCTGTTCGTGAAGTCTGGAAAGTTTTGACTGCTTACGAGAGTCTTCCTGAGTAAGCTGCCTTCTTTTTTCCCTCACTTACTTTCACTTTAAACATTAATATATGATTCTTCAAACATGGATAGATTCTATGAATTTCTGCATAAATTTATTTTATTCTGTGAACCTCAAGCTTTTTTTCTTTTTCTTTATTTCTATCTCTGTCTGTGATTTTTAAACTTGCTACTGCTTTACTTGGTTTATTATTTATTTCCAAGGAACTATATTTGAGGTGCTGGATTACTAGAGTAAGAATTTGTTGTTTTTTTAAGTGTATTGGTTTTCTACATTTGAATGTTCATGTGTGTTTGGTGTGGTATCTTTATGTACTAAATGCAAAATTGATTAATATTAAACTAACTTTGAAGTGAAATTAGGTATTGTTGAAACAGGTTTGGGCGGAAAAATCTTTGTATTTTCAATGTATATTGTCTTTGTAGATAGTCCTAGATACAATAGGTGATACCGTATCCGCAAGTATACGGATTCGTATAAGTAATAAAGTATCGTTTCTACAGGAATTGTCTTTAATTACTAAAATTTATATTAATTTTATTAATATTTAGCCTATCAAATTGGATTAAATTTAAAAAATTAAATTTGAGCTAAAAATGAAATTAGCTAAAAATGAAATTAACTAAAATTGAAAATTAACTAATAAAAGCAATGAAAATTTTGGGTTTAAAAACCAATTAAAAAGTGGTTAGGGATATTAATTTCACTTAACTCAATAATTAATCTCAATTAATTTTATCTAATAATAAATTTTAACTATTCTTGCAAGGGTTAATAATAAAAAACATTTAATAATCTTGTCCGAGCATTATCATACCTTTTAATTAATGAATTAACCCATATTTCCTAAAAGAAAGTTACTCAATTAATTAGAGCATTAAGATAGTATTATTTCACAAAACCTCATGGATCCAAGTTTAGTTTCGACTCTTAATTGAAATCTATGATAGTTGTTATTAACTCCAACTCATAATCATGTTTTCCAATCATAGAATATAAATCTAGCATCATTCAAGTACTTGGCCAAGGTACTCAAAAGTATTAAACTCAAAAGTAACAACTATTAGCAAAGTAGAGAAAATTAGATCAAAATCTAGAGATAAAATCAAGTCAAACTGCATCAATTTCCTCGCTAAAATATCTAGCCACTCATAATGTCGAAAGTCTCAATAAAACTCAACAAATCAAAAATCAATATTATTCAATGAAAATGGATTTTCCCCAAAGAAAATAAATTAAAAGGGAAGAAAATAAAACTCTATAAGATGGAGATTGGTGTCTTCCTCCCTCAAACTTCTAAAATCCCTCTTTCAAGATCCTTGCTCTAGTAGAAATTGGTGAATTTTGGAGTGTTTGGTAATGTTTTTTCCTCTTCATTTGGTGACGTGTTACAGGCTTATTGGGGTGAGAAAATACTCTCAGAGAGCATCTCATGGCCAGCCATGTTTGTAGAGTGATTCCCATAGGTGGCCATGCGCGTTTCTTCAATTCTACATGTAGCCATGCTTGTTCCTTCAGTCTCACAGGCAACTGTGAGAATCTTATAGCTGGTGATGAGATCTTCTGCCCTTATTAGACTTTCTTCATTTTTCACCATTTTTTTAACCAATTCTTGCATAAAGTAGATAAACTTCAAATAGACAAAATGTATTCATTTTCAATGTAATTACTATAAAATTTAAATAAAAATTAATTAAGAGACCAAATATTTACTTGAATTAATAAAATTTACTCTATAAAATTATTATATATCAATAGGTAACCTAGATATACTAGGAAACCAATAAAAAGGAAGAAAATAAATACAAGAAGGAAAGGGAATATATAATACAGGGATTCCAATAGGTATAACTTTTAAAGTAAAAGTCTCCTATACTGTGCAATATCTATCATCAACCTAGTAAGCAGTGTTGGCAATGAGTAGAGTTCGCATGAAATTGAAGGTACTCAAACCTGCATATTATATATACTATCTAAACCATTTCCAAACCTAATTGAAATTTATTTTTGCTACCCGTACTCTTTTCAAACCCAATTACTAATACCCGCATACGGCCTAACCTGCCTGAACCCATTTAATTTTTGTATCGTTTAGAGTGGAGAAAGCGAATCCATATAGCCGATCCCAAATTTTTTGGATAAAGGCTTAGTTGAGTTGAGTTGTAGGAAATTCAATAAAAAAAAAAGTGTAAATGGGTTGGTTCTCGAACTCGACTACAACTTAACTATAATTTTTTACTAACATTTTAATACTAAATCATATAATTGAAAAAAATTACTATAGCTAATACATAAATAAATTTATTAAAATATTAAATTATAATAAATATATATATACAAACTAATTTGTGAGCCAAATTCTAAATCATTCTTCTCAAATTCTTTATGGTATTAGAGCCTCATAAGGTCTTATTTTCTTTTCTTCTCCTATTTTTCTTCTTCCTAAGAGAAATACAACCACATGTTTCTCAAGTAATTTTTGGTATATGGTTTTCTAAGAGACAAAAAGTCTCACCACCCACCTCATTAATCTTGTCTGAAGCTGACTAGAGCCTCCTTGGAGTTTCACTATCAAAGTCCTTGTCTTTAGTCGCCACATGTTGTTATAAGGATTCTCGACTTTTCCATGCGTCGACATGTGGACACATTTTTGGCTACCATTTTCTGGTCTTCCACTTCTAGTGACCTCAACTTGAAAAGTAGATTTCATCCTAGCCACATCTGGGTTTGTCATCTTCTTAGCCCTGGGCGTCATTAGGAGAGTTCCATAACCACTTGGAGTAACGGCTGTTGGGTGTCGCTAAGTGTTCACAATTGAGGCAAGATCAAAAGGAAAGGTTGATTGTCTCAAAGCTTGACTGGTTGCCAAAGGATATACTTAGGTATTGGGCCTTGATTATGTTGATACTTTTTCTATCGTGGGAAAAATTGCATATGTTCGTCTTTTACATCAGTTAAGACATAAAAAAATGCCTTCTTACATAGAGAACTTGCCAAAGAAATATATATGAAGCAAACACCAGGGTTCATTGCGCAAGGGAAGTCTGGAGTAATGTGTCTATTATGTTGATCTCTTTATCATCTAAAGCAATCCTTGAGGGCATCGTTTAGTCGGTTAGTATTGTTGTTCAACAATTTGGGATGCTTTAAAGTGAAGCAGATCAGTCAATGTTTTACTGACATTCATCTGGCAAGCATATTTATTTGATAGTTTATGTTGATGATATTGTCATAATAGGTGATGTTCATGAACACATTATTCAATTCAAACAACATCTCACTAGTCATTTCTAGACTAAAGATTTTGGAATTGAAATATTTTCTAGACATTGAGGTGGCATAATCTAGTAGTGGTATCGCCATTTCACAAAGGAAGTGTGTATTGTATAAACTGGAAGAAACCAGTATGCTAGATTGCAAACATGTTGATACTTGTTATGGAAAGTCAATCACTATGTTATGGAAAGTCAATCACTATATTATTTTTCTGTATATTTTGTATTCTGTATTCCTATTTAGGATTTCTTATTTAGGATTTCTTCCTAATTAGTAGAACACAATTATAGGAATCAATTGTATATATATACCCATGTACAGATTAATTAAAATCAATAAGAATCATCTCTTTCTACATGGTATCAGAGCAGGTCATCAATCTAGGGTGACTGTTTGTTCTCACTACCCATTCCAGAGAGACCTTGGTCGCCGACGGCCGCTTCAACTCCGATCAACATTGCCGCGTCGTCTCAACCCCTCATTCCACCACCGTGTGTCGCTGTTGCACGATCCAAAGATAACCATTAAAGGACTTCTGAGATTTGGCTCTCAGATCCGATTTCGGTATTTGCTTGATTTGTGATTTTGGGTCATTTTGCTGCTATAAGCACTTTGGATTAGCGTTTCGGTTAGTTTTCTTTGTCTCAACAAATGGCGCACAATAAGAATATTATTTCGATGTGATTCCTGATGACTAAGATCACGAACACAAACTTAATGGTTCGAATTACCGGAGTGGAGTAAGATCATAGGGTCTATTTGCGTAGCATTGATAAGGATGATCACCTTACTAAAGATCCACCCACCGATGATACACGACAAACTTGGTGAGGAGGATGCTCGATTGTTTTACTTCTAACTCGATTCATAGTGAGGTAATTAGTTTAATTAATCACCGGAATTTGTTAAGGAATTGATGGATTACTTAGATTTTCTCAGATTTCGTAAAGGGAATATCTCCCGTATTTATGATGTTTGTTAGGCATTCTACCGTGCTGAGAAAGAGGATAAGTCTCTCACGGCTTATTTTATGGATTTTAAACGGGTATATGAGGAACTTAATGTATTGTTGCCTTTTAGTCCTGATGTGAAAGTTCAGCAGGCCCAACGGGAGCAACTGGCTGTTATGAGTTTTCTTGGTGCCTTCCTTCGAGTATGAGATCGCTAAATCTCGATTCTCTCTAGTACTGAGATTTCCTCTTTGCATGAAACGTTCACACGGGTCCTTCGTACAGAGAGTACTCAATCTTCACAACCTGTCAGTAGTGCTCTTATTAGCCGTAATCCAAATGGACAACAGGGTAATAGAAGAGGAAGTAGAGGAGGAATTACAGCAAATGTAAGTAATCAGCGTAATGGAGAGGCTAGTTCTAATCAGGACTCAAGAGGAGTCATTTGTTATTATTGCCATGAGCCTGGCCATACAAAATATAATTGTCCGCAACTTCAGAGAAAAAATCCGCTATCACAGATGGCAAATATGGCAGCAGAGAATTCTACAGTATCTTCCTCTGAGAAAACTATTTTGGTATATGCAGAGAATTTTGCACAATTTTCCCAGTATCAGGCATCTCTAAAGCCTACCAGTTCCCGTGTCACTGCGATCGCTGAGTCAAGTAAATCTACTACATGCCTTGTGTCTTCTTCATCCAAATGGGTTATTGATTCTCGTGCGATGCATCACATGACAGTAATTCTAGTCTTCTATCCGCTTTTCACCTAATCTCACTTCCTCATCATACTTTAGCTGATGGTTCTACTTCTTGTGTCATGGGTTCTGGAACTGCGAACCCGACTTCGTCAATTTCTTTGTTTTCTGTTTTGTGTCTACCAAAATTCTCTTTTAATCTACTTTCTGTTAGTAAACTTATTCGTACCTTAAATTATTCTGTTTCCTTTTTTCCTGACCAGTGTTTGTTTCAAGATCTTACGACGAAGCAGATTATTGGTAGAGGACGCGAGTCAGGTGGTCTCTACATTCTGGAAAATCATGTACCGCGGTCGCTTGTTTGCTCCAGTACCTTAACACCTCTTGAAGCTCATTGTAGATTGGGTCATCCTTCTTTGTCTACCATGAAGAAGCTGTGTCCTTAATTTCAGTCTTTATCAGTACTAGAATGTGAGTCGTGTCAGTTTGCAAAACATCATCGTTTGCCTTCTGTGTCTAGAGTCAATAAACGGGCTTCATCTCCTTTTGAGGTAGTTCATTCTGATGTTTGGGGTCCTTGTTCTGTTACATCTAAAACTGGATTTCGTTATTTTGTTACTTTTGTTGATGATTACTCTCGTGTTACCTGGTTATATTTAATGAAAAATCGTTCTGAGTTATTTTCTATCTTTTGTGCCTTTTGTAATGAAATCAAAACTCAATTTAATATTTCTGTGCGCATATTAAGAAGTGACAATGCCAAAGAATACTTTTCAGCACAATTTCAGCCTTATATGACACAAAATGGCATTCTTCATCAGTCTTCCTGTGTGGATACCCCATCCCAAAATGGCGTGGCCGAAAGAAAAAATCGTCATCTTCTTGAGGTAACTCGTGCTCTTCTTTTTCAGATGAAAGTACCTAAACACTTTTGGGCGGGGCATGTTTTTTGATCAATCGTATGCCGTCTTCTGTCCTTAATGGGGATATTCCTTATACTACTTTGTTTCCTACAAAATCTTTGTTCCCTATTGAACCTCGTATTTTTTGTTGTACCTGTTTTGTGCGTAATGTTTGTCCACAGGTTACTAAATTGGATCCAAAATCTCTCAAATGTGTCTTCCTTGGGTACTCCCGGCTCCAAAAAGGGTACCGTTGTTTCTCTCCTACTCTTAATCGTTATCTTGTTTCTGCAGATGTCACATTTTTTGAGTCCACTCCATTTTTTCCTCCATCATCTGTGTATGAGAGTCAGGGGGAGGAGGATGATCTCTTAATATATACTGTCCAACCAATGTCTAGTACTCTCCCACAGCCTATTCCTTCTGTCTCTAGACCTACTCGACCTCCCGTTGTTCATGTTTATTCCAGGAGATTGGAGATTCCTGACTCAGATCCTCCACCAGCTACTTCGTTGGGAGATCCTGTACCTCATACTGATCATGATTCTGATCTAGACTTACCCATTGCTCTTCGTAAAGGTAAACGTTCATGTACTTACCCTATCTCTTCTTTTGTTTCTTATAATCAATTGTCTTCTTGTTCTCGGTGTTTTGTTACTTCTTTAGACTCTGTCACTATCCCTAATACTATTAATGAGGCACTGTCTCATCCTGACTGGTGTGATGCTATGAAAGAGGAAATGGAGGCTTTAGATGCTAATGGTACATGGGAACTATTGCCTTTACCCACTGGTAAGAAAGCTATTGGTTGTAAATGGGTATATACAGTAAAGGTAAATCCTGATGGTTCTGTGGCTAGGTTAAAAGCACGCCTTGTAGCAAAAGGATATGCTCAGACATATGGGGTTGATTACTCTGATACTTTTTCTCCTGTAGCTAAACTTACTTCTATTCGCTTGTTTATCTCTTTAGCAGCTACATATGATTGGCCCCTGCATCAATTGGATATCAAGAATGCTTTCCTTCATGGTGATCTTCAGGAGGAGGTGTATATGGAGCAACCACCTGGGTTTGTTGCTCAGGGGGAGTTGGGTAAAGTTTGTAGGCTTCGAAAGTCTCTTTATGGCTTGAAACAAAGTCCTAGGGCATGGTTTGGGAGATTCAGTGAAGCAGTACAGGAATTTGGTATGCAAAAGAGTAAGTGTGATCACTCAGTATTTTATAGGCAATCTGAGGTTGGTCTAATTCTCTTGGTAGTCTATGTGGATGACATTGTCATCACTGGGAGTGACTCTGCAGGTATTTCATCTCTTAAAACCTTCCTCCAAACTCAGTTTCAGACCAAAGACTTGGGATTGTTAAAGTATTTCTTGGGTATCGAAGTTATGAGAAGTAAGAAGGGTATTTTCTTATCTCAAAGAAAATATGTCCTCGATCTATTGACAGAGACAGGAAAATTAGGTGCTAAGTCTTGTAGCGCACCAATGATTCCAACTTTACAACTGTTAGCAGGGGATAGTGAGTTGTTTGAAGATCCAGAGAGATGCAGGAGATTGGTAGGAAAATTGAACTACCTTACAGTCACTCGTCCTGACATTGCTTATGCCGTTAGTGTGGTAAGTCAGTTTATGTCTTCCTCAACTGTTGCTCATTGGGAAGCCTTGGAACAAATCTTGTGTTATCTGAAGGGCTCTCCAGGAAGAGGTTTGCTATATGGTAATCATGGGCATTTGAATGTTGAATGTTTTTCAGATGCCGACTGGGCTGGATCTAAGGTTGACAGGAGGTCAACTACTGGATATTGCGTTTTTATTGGAGGAAATTTGGTGTCTTGGAGAAGCAAGAAGCAGAGTGTAGTTTCTCGATCTAGTGCTGAATCCGAATACAGAGCCATGGCACAATCAGTATGTGAGGTAATGTGGATACTTCAATTACCAGATGAGACAGGTTTTAAGACCTCCCTGCCTGTGAAATTGTGGTGTGATAATCAAGCTGCTCTTCATATTGCTTCTAATCCGGTGTTTCATGAGCGAACCAAACATATTGAGATTGATTGTCACTTTATTCGTGAAAAGATTCAACAACAGATCATCTCAACAGGACACATCAAAACTGGAGAGCAGTTAGGAGATATTTTCACAAAAGCTCTGAATAGAGCTAGGATTGACTACATTTGTAACAAGTTGGGCATGATTAACATCTATGCTCCAACTTTAGGGGGAGTGTTATGGAAAGTCAATCACTATGTTATGGAAAGTCAATCACTATATTATTTTTCTGTATATTTTGTATTCTGTATTCCTATTTAGGATTTCTTATTTAGGATTTCTTCCTAATTAGTAGAACACAATTATAGGAATCAATTGTATATATATACTCATGTACAGATTAATTGAAATCAATAAGAATCATCTCTTTCTACAATACTCTTATGGACTCAAATGTTAAAGCTTGTTTATGGATAGAGAGAGCCACTGAAAGACCTTGGTTGATATGGAAAAGTTGTTAGCAAATTTAATTATCTCATAATCCCAAGACCAAACAACTTTTTTTGCAGTAAGTATGGTTAGCCATCTCCTTCGGGCTTCTTGTGACAATCATTGAAATGCAGTAATTTGCATTCTTAAGTATATTAAGGGGCTTCGACATAGGAGGGTATGGATTATGATGACAAGGGACATATTCTGATTGAGACTGGGTAAGATCTCCTTCCAATAAACAATCCACTTTAAGGTAGCATTCTAATCGAAGGGAATCTAATATCCTAAAAAAGTAAAAAGCAGGATGTAATGGCCAGATCAACTACAAAAGTAGAGTATTGAGTTATGGCTTTGGCCACATGCTAGGTTGTATGGTTAAAGCAACTTCTTAAAGAGTTAAAATGTGGAGGAGATTAATAAATGAAGCTAATTTGTGACGATCAGGTACCATTGCATATTGCTTCTAATCATGTGTTTCACGAAAGAACGAAACACATAGAGATAATCACTTTATCCGACAAAAGATTGAGTCACGATTGATTACTAATAGTTTTGTTAATTTAAATAAACAGTTGACAGAAATTCATACTAAATCTCTCCGAGGGTCTAGAATTGGTTCTTTTTGTAATAAGCTAATAGCATACAATATGTACACTCTAGCTTAAGGGGGAAATCATACTGGATTTGAAAGGCTTTTTTGCACTTAATTAGGAATATTATTTGCTTGTAATTAGGATTTTCTGTACTCTATTTAATCCCCAAGTTTTGAGGGAATAATTAAGCAATTCTAAATTCTTCTTGTTCTCTTCTCAAATTCAATTTTTTTTTCTCATGTCCATCACAATATTTTTATTATTATTTTTATATCACTATTTTTTATGAACAAATTTATGACATAAATTGATAGCTTAGTTGCATTTGAATTATTGAAAACAGTAGTTTAGATAGTACTAAATTCTCTTATCATAATAAAAATTGAATGTTAAAGGTAAGACTACCTGGGAGCAAACACTGTAGTTCAAATTTCTTTAATGACGAATTCTCTCCTCCAATATTTCAAAAAAAAAAAAGGAAAAAGAAAATTAACACAATAATTGCATAAAATTATGAATATTATGAAATTTTACAAGAAAAAGAAATATGTTTTGTATATACACACAAACACACTATGCGCACAATATGCATATACATACTAACAAAAATTTCTAGATTCATCCCTAGTCTACATATTTTATAAGTCACCTCTTATGGCTCACCTTGTCTCCCTAGCCGCTAGCCCCTTAGAAAGGAGGAAAAATAAAGGAAAGTTAGAAAGACTATATCACCTTATCCATTTAATAAAGGTATTATGGGAGTATATGAGAACATTATCCTTGAAATCTAAACATCTTGAAAAATGTAATGCTTGGCCTTTCTACTTTTGCAAGTTAGTTGATCTTATTCCTAATTTCCTTTCCTCATTATGTTACTTATTTGCAGGATAGTTCCAAACTTGGCCATTAGTAAGATTATATCACGAGAAAACAACAAAGTTCGCATACTTCAGGTATAAAATGATTTGTTTGTGTAATTATCCTTTTATTAATATAGTTCATTTACAAAGTGCCTGATGAGATGAAATTTCCCTTCTTTCTACTTGGCTAGGGTTAAACTAGGCAAATTAACCAATGGCCCTTGGATAAGTACGATAGATAACATTTAAGGGATAAACTGATAAAAGAATGCAAGCTTGTGACAAGTAGTGCTTCTAGCATTTCCAAACTCCTTAACATGCATGTAATTTATGTTAATACTCCCCGAGTAGTATTGGCCCTCTCTTTTGTGTTTTCACATGGTTATTATGTTGGAACATGGATATTATATTGTGTTACAGGTTCACCACTAAACTCTAACTTAACCCCATATAAATATTTAATTATTCTACTTAAGAGTAATTTTTTAAAAAATGTCAGATTTAAATTTGTGATTTTGAAGATAAAATGATAAAAAATATTAACCAAATAAATAATTATGTTATCCATCTTCAATGGTTGTTTTATGTGCATCTTGACTTGCCAACTCGTTAAATGAGTTGTGGACACCACTAATTTGGAGGAAATTTTATGTATTTCTCTGTAATTCAAACTTTTCCATGGATCCTACTTATACACAAGTATTTTAGGGAAATTAAAACAATAGGAAACTAATAAATACAATCGAGAAGAATAAATACAAATAGGAAAGAATAAACAATTAAATCCTACAAGTTAGGGACTCTAATACTCCCCTTCAAGTTGGTTAATGTATATTACACATGCCTAACTTGCAAACTCTAGTATGGAATAATTTGCTACTTAGAGTAAACATGTCGACCAACTGCTTATTTGAAGTCATATGAGAGACACTTAAAGATACATCACTATTTTCTCCTTTATGAAGTGTCAATCGATTCGATCATGCTGGACTGGATTATGCACTATATTGATAACAGTTGTTTGTTTATAATAACTTCATTTCCTCCATCAATTTTCGTAACCACAATAGCTCGCAGATACCTGTGTCATGGCTTTATATTTCGCTTTTGCACTGGATATTACTATCACATTTTGCTCAAGTGACTAGATTACCACCAATAAAGGTGCAATAACCTGATGTTGACCTCTTATCATCAAGAGATCTAGCCCCATCTTCATATGTAGAGACTTTTATTTGGAGATATCATGCTTTAAAAATAGAAGTCCTCTTCCAGATGAAGATTTCAAATATCTTAAAATGTGGAAGAAGCTTCTAAGTGAGTTTCTCGAAGATCATGCATATATTGGCCAGTAGACTCACTGCATAGGCTATGTTAGGGCTAGTATGAGAGAGATAAATCAATCTCTCAACTAACCTCGGATATTGCTCTAAGTCAACTGATTCACCAACTCTTGCTTGTAGTTTTGGATTAGTTTCATTAGGAGATTCTACAGGTTTATAGCCCGATATGCTTGTTTCGTCTAAGAGGTCCAGTGTATACTTTCTTTGAGAAATGTAAATTCCTCTATTCGTTCTGGCAACCTTTATTCCAAGAAAGTACTGTAATCTACCCAAGTCTTTAATCTCAAATTCCTGAGCTGGAAGTTATTTAAGATGGGCAATTTTTTTCTTATCATCTCCTGTCACAACTACGTCATCAACATAGATAATAAGCAGTATGATCTTGCCTTTATGGTGTTTAATAAATAGGGTATCAACATTGCTTTGGTGAAACCTAAAGGAAATCCTGGCTTACTAAATTTGTCAAACCATGCTCTCGGTGACTACTTCAGTAAAGGCGCGGAAGCACAAGGCAATCAAAATTAGACAATTTTAAAAATCAAACTACCTAGGTGACATGCAATAAATTCATTACATATTAAGCATCAAATATACATAATAAGGATGGTCACAACACTTTGTGACTTCAATTTGTCCTCTAGTGCATTTTGAATTAGGAAACATAGCATAATAAGAAATTAACAACCAAAGGCCTGTTACATTACAACCAATTGAAGTAATATAGCATCAATAGAATTGTAATTCCATTATAGCTATCAAACATAGCTGTAATGTCTTCTTTGATGTGGAGACGATGCATGCCATAACATGCATTGAAACACTATTAAACTTCCATAATTTGATGTGACAAAAAAAAACCTCACATATTTGTTAACAATTTAAAGAATTGAGCAACCATTTTATCTTCAATAGGAGTAATTATTTTCCATGGTTAGATATCTACTTTTTTTCTTTCGCAAACATTTGACGAGAAAAACTTGTATTGATTAAAGAATTTCCCATTTTGCAGGAAGGATGCAAGGGTCTGTTGTACATGGTTCTTCATGCACGGGTTGTTCTAGATTTATGTGAACATTATGAACAAGAGATTAGTTTTGAGCAAGTAGAGGGGGACTTTGACTCATTTCAGGGCAAGTGGCTTCTAGAGCAATTAGGAAGTCATCACACGCTACTGAAATATAGTGTGGAGTCCAAAATGCATAAAGATTCTATTCTTTCAGAAGCTATCATGGAGGAGGTACTTCAGCTTGACATTTTCAATGGATTTTCGCTCTTTAATCATTTTATGTAGAACTTCAGGATATAGTTTGGTATGATGGCATGAGTGCTTAAATTTTAAATGTTCCTTTCTGTGGAATGATGAGCACTATTTTGGCTTTATAAGGAAGTTGAGTTTATGAAATTACTTCTGTTTGAGAAGTTTTGAAAAGCAAAAAAGAAATTCAGTTGCCTAATTATGTTCTCAAGGCCAATGAACAAAAAAGTCAAATGTTTGCACCAATGTGCACTTTTATCCAAAAGTTTTAATTTTGGACTGGTTATCCAAAACTTTAAATTTTGAAAAAAAAAATTAGCCAAAATTGAAGATCAATTGACCAATTGACAACATTACACTTGAGCTATGTTTTTATTAATGCTTAACAGATCACTTGTGATCTTATTTCACAAAATCCTCACGTGCAAAATCAAATTCTCCCCAAATTGAATTTCAGTTTTGGCTAAAATTTCTTCAAAATTGAATGTTTTGAATAATTGGTGATATGACTTGGTTCAAATATTTGGCTTTTCTAGTCCAGAAGGCCTTTTTGCAAAGATTTTTGTGACTAATAGATGCTCACATGCTTCAATTATGAAATGACAGCCTTCAAGCGGACATTTATAGATAATTGTTATAGGAAGTCAATATAGATAATTGTTATAGGAAGTCAATCCTATAATTATGTAAATAATATTCTTTCTTAATTAGTTAGCTAATTAGTTAGTATAATTATTGGGTGATTAATTATAGGATCCTTTGTATATAAATACCTTGTATCTCATTTAATAAAATATACAGAAAAATATTCACTTCATGGTATCAGAGCCTTGTTCAAAAAGATTTTTTTTTTTCTGAGAAAACTATCAGAATCGTTACTGTGGAGTTAGGTCACCATCTCAAGGTGACATTTAAGTCTCATCGGCCCACCTAGGAAGGAAGATCCCTTGCCAGCGACCTTACCTAGAAAATCTGGTCACCAGAAGACCAGCGAGTGAGGTTGAAGCGCCAGTAGAAGCTCTTGTCGCCGTCCCACTCGCCAGTGCGTCCGACGTCCTCTGCCACTCCGATTGCTCTTGACGGCGTCGCCTTGGGTGTATACTGTATCCCTGTTAGTTGTTTTGCCATTGGGTGTCTTTGTGGAGATGATTTGTCTTGGTCCTATTGTTGGGTATGTTTTTGGCTTCTATTACACTGAACTGCTTTAAAATTGTGTCTTGAGCTGTGTTTGCTCTGTGTTTATTGGTTTAGGAAAGGAGATTTCTGTGATTTGCTGCTGTGAAAATTTTTTTGTAATGGTGAAAAGTAAAAGTGTAATAGCTGATGTGATTCCTGTGATGACTAAAATCGCGGAACACAAATTTAATGGTTCTAATTATCTGGATTGGAGTAAGATGGTTCAGGTTTATTTACGGAGTATCGATAAGGATGATCATCTCACCCAAGATCCACCTACTGATGATACAAAGCAAATTTGGATGAGGGAGGATGCTCTTTTGTTCTTACAAATTCAAAATTTCATTAACAGTGAGGTTATTAGGTTAATTAATCACTATAAGTTTGTTAAAGAATTGATGGATTATTTAGAATTTTTATATTCGGGTAAAGGAAATATCTCTCGTATTTATGAGGTATGTAAAACATTTTATCATGCAGAGAAACAAGATAAGTCCCTCACAGCCTATTTTATAGATTTTAAAAGGATCTATGGGGAACTTAATGTCTTAATGCCGTTTAATCCTGATGTGAAAGTTCAGCAAGTTCAACGAGAACAAATGGTTGTCATGAATTTTTTGGCAGGTCTGCCCCAGAGTATGAGGCTGCTAAATTTCAAATTCTTTCTGGTTCTGAAATTTCATCTCTGCATGATACTTTCTCAAGAGTACTTCGTACTGAAGCTCCCTAATTCTCTCAATCTGTTAATAGTGCTCTTGTTAGTCTTACTGATAGTGGCAGGCAAAGTCATAAAGGAGGCAATAAAAGAGGGTATAGTGGCAATAGGCGTAACCAGCATAGTGGGGAGGTTGCCCTTAATCGTGACTCAGGAGGAATTGAATGTTACTATTGCCATGAGCCAGGTCATACAAAAAGATATTGTCTGAAACTTCAGAATAAGAACCCATGATCTCGGATGGCCAACATAGTAGTTGATGACTCTTCAATAGCTCCTTCTGAGAAACAGTTTTAGTATCTGCTGAAGAATATGCACAGTTCTCACAGTATCAGGCCTCTCTAAAGTCCTCTAATTCCCCAGTCACTACAATAGCTGAGTCACGTAAATGTACTATATGCCTTGTCTCCTCTAAATGGGTCATTGATTCTGGTGCTACAGACCACATGACAGGTAATTCTAACATTTTGTCTACATTTAAACCTCATCATCCTTCATCCTCTGTTGTTTTGGCCGATGGGTCCAAGTTTTGTGTCATTGGTTCTAGCATTGCAAATTTCACACCATCCATTTCTGTATCATCTATTTTGTGTCTACCCAAATTCGCCTTTAATTTACTCTCTGTTAGTAAACTTGCTCGAGTCTTAAATTATAGTCTCATTTTTTCCTGATCATTGATTGTTCCAGGATTTACGACGAAGCAGATTATTGATAGAGGATATGAGTCTGGAGGCCTCTACGTCCTTGACAAACAAGTGCCAATATCTCTTGTATGTTCCAGTATTTTAACTCTTATTCAAGTCCATTGTCAATTGGGACATTCGTCTTTATCTGTCTTGAAGAAGTTATGTCCACAGTTTCAGTCTTTGTCAGTTTTAAATTGTGTCGTGTCAGTTTGCCAAACATCATCGTTTGTCTAAAGTGTCTCGAGTCAATAAACGGGCTTCATCTCCTTTTGAGTTAGTTTATTCTGCTGTATGGGGTCCATGTACTGTTATTTCAAACTCTAAATTCAAGTATTTTGTTATATTTGTTGATAATTATTCCCGTGTTACTTGGTTATTTTTAATGAAGAATCGTTCGGAATTATTTTCTATTTTTTGTGCCTTTTGTGCTAAGATTCAAAATCAATTTAATACGTCTGTGCATATATTGAGAAGTGATAATGCTAAGGAATATCTTTCTGGCAATTTTCAAACCTATATGTCACAAAAAGGTATTCTTCAACAAACATCTTGTGTTGATACTCCATCCCAGAATGGGATTGCTGAAAGGAAAAAATAGACATCTCCTTGAGGTAGCATGGGCACTCCTTTTTCAAATGAAGGTTCCCAAACAATTTTGGGCTGATGCAGTTTTTACAGCTTGTTTCCTGATTAATCGTATGCCATCATCTGTCCTTAACGGTGACATTCCTTATACCATTTTATTTCCTTCTAAATCTTTGTTTCCTATTGAACCTCGTATCTTTGATAGTTGTAATTGAGGTTATTTTTTTCATATTTACAAAGTTGTTAATACACAGATATATATATATGTATACAATCGTCTCCTATTCTATATGGATTAGAACTCTAATTCTACATGAATTAGGAATCCTATCCTATAGGAGTCAATCTCCTAATTGGAGTAGACTTCCTCATTAAGAAGACTTCTATAACACTCCCCCTGAAGTTGGAGCATATATATTAATTATGCCCAACTTATTACAGATGTAGTCAACCCGAGCTCCATTTAGAGCTTTCGTAAACAAATCTCCTACTTGGTCTCAAGTTTTGATGTGTTGTGTTAAGATAATCCCTTGTTGAAGCTTTTCCTGGACAAAATGACAATCAATTTCAATATGCTTGGTCCGTTCATGGAACACAAGATTAGAAGCAATATGGATAACAGCTTGATCATCACACCATAACCACGCAGGCAAAGAGGTCTTAAGGCCAACCTCATCTAATAATTGAAGTATCCATTCTATTTCACACACTGATTGTGCCATAGCTGTGTATTCCGATTCAGCACTAGATTGCAAAACTACGCTTTGTTTCTTACTTCTCCATGTCACTAAATTACCTTCAACAAAGACACAATATCCAGTAGTTGATCTTCTATCAGCTTTAGATTTTGCCCAATCTGCATCTGAAAAGCATTCAACATTCAAATGCCCATGATTACTATATAATAAGTCTCATCCTGGAGCTCTCTTCAAATAACACAAAATTAGTCCCAAAGCTTCCCAATGGGCAAAAGTTGGAGAAGACATAAACCGACTTACCACACTAACTGAGTATGCAATATCAGGACGAGTTATTATAAGGTAGTTCAATTTACCTACCAACTTCCTGTATTTTCTGGATCTTCAAATAGTTTACCATCCTCTGCTTCAAGTTGGAGGCTCGGGGTCATTGGTGTAAGGCAAGGCTTAGCGCCTAATTTTTTAGTTTCTATTAGTAGATCAATAACATACTTCCGCTGAGACAAGAAGATACCTTTCTTACTTCTCATAACTTCAATACCCAAAAAATATTTGAGTGGACCTAAATCTTTTGTATGAAACTGGGTCTGAAGAAAGTGTTTAAGAGATGAAATGCATACAGAATCACTTCCAATGATAACAATATCATTAACATACACTATCAGTAGAATTAGGCCAGTCTTGGACTATAAATAAAACACTGAATAATCGCACTTACTCTTTTGCATACCAAAATCTTATACTACTTTACTGAATCTCCCAAACCAAGCCCGAGGACTTTGTTTCAAGCCATAAAGAGACTTTCGAAGTTTGCAAACTTTACCCAACTTCTCTTGGGCAACAAACCCTGGTGGTTGCTCCATATATACCTCATCTTGGAGATCACCGTGAAGGAAGGCATTCTTTATATCTAATTGGTGTAAAGGCCAATCATGTGTAGCTGCTAGGGAGATGAACAATCGAACTGAAGCTAGTTTAGCTACAGGAGAAAAAGTATCAGAATAATTTACCCTATATGTTTGAGCATATCTTTTGGCTACAAGACGTGCTTTTAATCTAGCTATAGAACCATCAGGATTCGTCTTTACCGAGAAAATCCATTTGCACCCAATAGTCTTTTTACCAGTAGGCAAAGGCACCAGTTTCCATGTATCATTTGTATCTAAGGCCTCCATCTCCTCTTTCATAGCGGCACACCAACCAGGATGAGATAATGCCTCAATGACTGTTTTAGGAATTTTTATAGAATCTAAAGAGGTAACAAAACATTGAGAAGGAGAAGACAAATGATTATAAGAAAAAAAGAAGAAATAGGATAAGTACATGTATGTTTACCTTTACGAAGAGCAATGGGAAGATCTAAAGTAGGATAATGATCAGTGGTAGTAGCTGGATCTTTAGACGACGAAGATGTTGGAGGATCTAAGTCTGGAGTCTGCAATCTCCTTGAATAAATATGAATAACAGGGGGTCAGACTGAGACAGGGACAGAAGTAGCAGGAATAGGAGATTATGTTTGTTTAGCAGTGTAGACTAAAAGGTCATCATCCCCCCCCCCCCCCCCCCTTGATTCTCATACATAGATGTTTGAGGAAATAATGGAGTAGACTCAAAAAATGTAACATCAGTAGAAACAATGTAACGATTAAGAGTTGGAAAAAAACACCTGTATCCTTTTTGGAGCCGCAAGTATCCAAGGAAAACACATTTAAGAGACTTTGTATCCAATTTAGAAATTTGTGGACGAACATCTCGCACAAATCAAGTACAACCAAAGATTTTGGGTTCAACGGGAAATAATGATTTAGATGGAAATAAAATAGTATAAGGAATATCTCCATCAAGAACAGAAGATGTCATGTGATTGATTAAAAAATATGCTGTAGAAATTATATCGGCAAAAAAATGTTTAGGTACTGTTATGGAAAGTCAATCACTATATTATTTCTCTGTATATTCTGTATTCCTATTTAGAATTTCTTATTTAGGATTTCTTCCTAATTAGTAGAATACAATTATAGAAATCAATTGTATATATATACCCATGTACAGATTAATTGAAATATATGAGAATCATCTCTTTCTATATGGTATCAGAGTAGGTTCATTAAGGAATCTAAATCTTGAATTTTTTTTCTGAAACCCACTGTTACCTTAGGTCATCTATCTAGGGTGACTATTTGTTCTCACCATCCAGCTTAAGAGAGACATTGGCCGCCGATTGGCTGTCGCCTCTGATTCGGTCGCTGGAATCAGTATCTTCCTATGTTGATACCCCATCCCAAAATGGCGTGGCCGAAAGAAAAAATCGGCATCTTCTTAAGGTATCTCGTGCTCTTCTTTTTCATATGAAAGTTCCTAAACACTTTTGGGCGAATGCAGTTTCTACAGCATGTTTTTTGATCAATTGTATACTGTCTTCTGTCCTTAATGGGAATATTCCTTATATTGCTTTGTTTCCTACAAAATCTTTGTTCCCTGTTGAACTCTGTATTTTTTGTTGTACCTATTTTGTGCGTGATGTTCATCCACAGGTTACTAAATTGGATCCGAAATCTCTCAAATGTGTCTTCCTTGGGTACTCTCGGCTCCAAAAAGGGTACCTCTGTTTCTCTCCTACTCTTAATCGTTATCTTGTTTCTGCAGATATCACATTTTTTGAGTCTACTCCATTTTTTCCTCAATCATCTGTGTATGAGAGTTAGGGGGAAGAGGATGATCTCTTAATATATACTGTCCAACCAATGTCTAGTCCTCTCCCACAGCCTGTTTCTTCTGTCTCTAGACCTACTCGACCTCCTGTTGTTCATGTTTATTCCAGGAGATTGGAGATTCCCAACTCAGATCCTCCACCAGCTACTTCGTTGGGAGATCCTGTACCTCATACTGATCATGATTCTGACCTAAACTTACCCATTGCTCTTCGTAAAGGTAAGCGTTCATGCACTTACCCTATCTCTTCTTTTGTTTCTTATAATCAATTGTCTTCTTGTTCTCAGTATTTTGTTACTTCCTTAGACTCTGTTCGTATCCCTAATACTGTTGGTGAGGCACTGTCTCATCCTGGCTGGTGTGCTGCTATGAAAGAGAAAATGGAGGCTTTAGATGCTAATGGTACATGGGAACTATTGCCTTTACCCACTGGTAAGAAAGCTATTGGTTGCAAATAGGTATTTACAGTAAAGGTAAATCCTGATGGTTCTGTGGCTAGGTTAAAAGCACGCCTTGTGGCAAAAGAATATGCTCAGACATATGGAGTTGATTACTCTGACACTTTTTCTCTTGTAGCTAAACTTATTTCTGTTTGCTTGTTTATCTCTTGAGCAGCTATATATGATTGGTCATTGCACCAATTAGATATAAAAAATACTTTCCTTCATGGTGATCTTCAGGAGGAGGTGTATATGGAGCAACCACCTGGGTTTGTTGCTCAGGGGGAGTTGAGTAAAGTTTGTAGGTTTCGGAAGTCTCTTTATGGCTTGAAACAAAGTCCTAGGGCCTGGTTTGGGAGATTCAGTGAAGCAGAACAGGAATTTGGTATGCAAAAGAGTAAGCATGATCACTCAATATTTTATAGGCAATTTGAGGCTGGTCTAATTCTCCTGGTAGTCTATGTGGATGACATTGTTATCACTGGGAGTGACTCTGCAGGTATTTCATCTCTTAAAACCTTTCTCCAAACCCATTTTCAGACCAAAGACTTGGGATTGTTAAAGTATTTCTTGGGTATTTAAGTTATGAGAAGTAAGAAGGGTATTTTCTTATCTCAAAGAAAATATGTCCTCGATCTATTGATAGAGATAGGAAAATTAGGTGCTAAGCCTTGCAGTGCACCAATACTCCAAATTTACAACTGTTTGCAGGGGATAGTGAGTTCTTTGAAGATCCAGAGAGATACAGGAGACTGGTAGGAAAATTGAACTACCTTACAGTCACTCGTCCTGACATTGCTTATGCCGTTAGTGTGGTAAATAAGTTTATGCCTTCCCCAACTATAGCTCATTGGGAAGTCTTGGGACAAATCTTGTATTATCTGAAGGGTGCTCCAGGAAGAGGTTTGTTATATGGTAATCATGGGCATTTAAATGTTGAATGTTTTTCAGATGTCGACTGGGCTGGATCTAAGGTTGATAGGATGTCAACTACTGGATATTGTGTTTTTGTTAGAGGAAATTTGGTGTCTTAGAGAAGTAAGAAGCAGAGTGTAGTTTCTCGATCTGGTGCTGAATCGGAATACAGAGCTATGGCACAATTAGTGTGTAAGGTAATGTGGATACTTTACTAGATGAGACAGGTTTTAAGACCTCCTTGCCTGTGAAATTGTGGTGTGATAATCAAGCTGCTCTCCATATTGTTTATAATCTGGTGTTTCATGAGCGGACCAAACATATTGAGATTGATTATCATTTTGTTCGTGAAAAGATTCAACAATAGATCATCTCAACAGAACACATTAAAACTGGAGAGCAGTTAGAAGATACAAAAGCTCTGAATGGAGCTAGGATTGACTACATTTGTAACAAGTTGGTCACGATTAACATCTATGCTCCAACTTGAGGGGGAGTGTTGTGGAAAGTCAATCACTATATTATTTCTCTGTATATTCTGTATTTCTATATAGAATTTCTTCCTAATTAGTAGAACACAATTACAGGAATCAAGTGTGTATATATACCCTTGTACAGATTAATTGAAATAAATGAAAATCATCTCTTTCTACAGGTACTTTCATTTGGAAAAGAAGTGCCCTAGCTACCAGATAGGAAAAAAGGAAATAGAACAATTTAAGTTTCGAGTGAGTTTACTAACAGATAGTAAATTAAAAGAGAAGTTAGGTAGACGTAAAACAGATGACAAAGATATGGATGTGGTTAGATTCATAGTTTCAGAACCAATGACACACGAAGTAGATCCATCAGCTAGCGTGACTGTGGAAGGAGAGGTAAAAGACTGAAAATCAGATAAAAGAGCAGAATTACCTGTCATATGATCTGTAGCACCAGAATCAATGACCCATTTGGGCGAGGAGGACACAAGGCATGTAGTGGATTTATGTGACTCAGCGATAGCAGTGATTGAGGAGTTGGTAGGCTTTAGAGATGCTTGATACTGGGAGAACTGTGCAAATTCTTCTACAGACACTGAGATAGTTTTCTCAGAAGAGGAAGACACTGTAGAATTTTTTATTAATATATTTGCCACCTAGGATCGCTGATTTTTTCTCTGAAGTTTTAAGCAGTTATGTTTTGTGTGTCTAGGCTCATGGCAATAATAATAAATGACTCCTCTTGAGTTTTGATTAGAATTAGTCTCCACATTACATTGATTGTTTCTGTGGTTAGTAACTCCTCCTCTATATCCATGTTGTCCACTTATATTTCTACTAATAAGAGCACCGTTAGTAGGTTGTGAAGAATAAGTGCTTTCTGTACGAAAGACACGTGTAAACGTATCATGAAGGGAGGAAATCTCAGAACTAGAGAGAATTTGAGATTTAACAGTTTCATATTCTGAGGGCAAACCAGCAAGAAAACTCATAACAGCCATTTGCTCACGTTGAGCTTGTTGCTCCTTTACATCAGGACTAAATGGTAACAGAACATTAAACTCTTCATAAACACGTTTAAATTTCATAAAATATGCTGTAAGAGTCTTGTCTTGTTTTTAAGGTCGATAAAATGCTTTGCAAACATCATTATGCGAGAAATATTGTCTTTGCCAGAGTATAAAAATTCTAAGTACTTCATCAATTCTTTAATATACTCACAGTGATTAATATGGCTCATTACCTCACTATGAATTGAATTCCGAAGTTGTAGAAACAAACGGGCATCTTCCTTTAACCATGTTTGCTTAGTATCATCATTCGGTGGATCTTTTGTGAGATGATCATCTTTGTCAATGCTCCTTAAATAAATCCGAATAGTTTTGCTCCACTCCAAGTAGTTTAAGCCATTAAGTTTGTTTTTAGTGATTTTAGTCATCACTGGGACTACATCAATGATTATAGCATGGTCTCACCCTCAGCCATTGCACCTTGAAGTCCACAAATAGCCCGAGCTATCGAACACTAGCAGATCCAGTGACCCGAGAGAAGCGATTCTTCAAACACTGCCAAGAACGCAGCGCCAAAACCAAACACGGCCTGCAGGGATGGGATCACCTCGTCGAGGCGACGCTGGGGAAGAATGTTCGGCCATCAGGAGTCGCCGAAAAACACCACACGCGCGGACACGCGTTGGTGCATGGAACAGTAGCCGAAACACAGAAGTGGCGCGTGGAGGCCACTTTCTCCACGTCTGGTCACCAGACTTTGAGGGGCGGCCGATCTGTACCTGGGCCTCTTTCTGAGGCTGGCTGTGAGGTACCTTGATAGGCCTAGGTAGTCCTCCAAGGTTACAGTGTGCCAATGAACTAGAACAAGGAACGGGAGAAAATTTTCAACGGAAAAAAAAAACACTTTGAAACTAGGGACTGGTGGCTCTGATACCATGTAATTGAAGTACCTTTTTTCATATTTACAAAGGTGTTAATACATAGATATATATGTGTTATGGAAAGTCAATCACTATGTTATGGAAAGTCAATCACTATATTATTTTTCTGTATATTTTGTATTCTGTATTCCTATTTAGGATTTCTTTCTAATTAGTAGAACACAATTATAGGAATCAATTGTATATATATACCCATGTACAGATTAATTGAAATCAATAAGAATCATCTCTTTCTACATGGTATCAGAGCAGGTCATCAATCTAGGGTGAATATTTGTTCTCACTACCCAGCTCAGGAGAGACCTTGGTCGTCGACCGGCCGTTTCAACCCCGATCAACATTGCCGGCGTCGTCTCAACCCCCTCATTCCACCACCGTGTGCTGTTGCCTGATCCAGTATAACCATTAAAGGACTTCTGAGGTTTGGCTCTCAGATCCTATTTTGGTAGTTGCTTGATTTGTGATTTTGGGTTATTTTGCTGCTATAAGCACTTTGGATTAGCGTTTCGGTTAGTTTTCTTTATCTCAACAAATGGCAGACAATAAGAATATTATTTCTGATGTGATTCCGGTGATGACTAAGATCACGGAACACAAACTTAATGGTTGAATTGCACAGGTGGAGTAAGGCTGTTAGGGTCTATTTGCGTAGCATTGATAAGGATGATCACCTTACTAAAGATCCACCCACGATGATACACGACAAACTTGGCTAAGGAGGATGCTCGATTGTTTTTGCGGCTTGAACTCGATTCACGGTGAGGTAATTAGTTTAATTAATCACCGTGAATTTGTTAAGGAATTGATGGATTACTTAGATTTTACGTATTCGTAAAGGAATATCTCGTATTTATGATGTTTGTAAGGCATTCTACCGTCTTTGAGAAAGAGGATAAGTCTCTCACGGCTTATTTTATGGATTTTAAGCGGGTATATGAGGAACTTAATGTATTGTTGCCTTTTAGTCACGATGTGAAAGTTCAGAGGCCCAACGGAGCAATCGTGTTATGAGTTTTCTTGTAGGCCTTCCTTCGAGTATGAGGCGCTAAATCTCGATTCTCTCCAAGATCGAGATTTCCTCTTTGCATGAAACTTTCACACGGGTCATTCGAACAGAGAGTACTCAATCTTCACAACCTGTAAGTAGTGCTCTTATTAGCCGTAATCCAAATGGACAACAGGGTAATAGAAGAGGACGTAGAGGAGGAATTACAGGCAACAGAAGTAATCAGCGTACTGGAGAGGTTAGTGTTAATCAGGACTCAAGAGGAGTCATTTGTTATTATTGCCATGAGCACAGCCATACAAAATATAATTGTCGCAACTTCGGAGAAAAATCAGCGATCACGGATGGCAAATATGGCGTGAGAGAATTCTCTGATATCTTCCTCCGAGAAAACTATTTTGGTATCTGCAGAGGATTTTGCACAATTTTCGATGTCGAGCATCTCTAAAGCCTACAGTTCCTGTCACTACGATCACGAGTCGTAAATCTACTACATGCCTTGTGTCTTCTTGATCCAAATGGGTTATTGATTCAGTGCGGCGGATCACATGACAGTAATTCTAGTCTTCTATCCGCTTTTTGGTCTAATCTCACTTCCTCTCATTACTTTAGTGATGGTTCTACTTCTTGTGTCATGGGTTGCAGGCTGAACCCGACTTCAATTTCTTTGTTTTCGCTTTGTGTCTACCAAAATTCTCTTTTAATCTACTTTACTGTTAGTAAACTTACTCGTACCTTAAATTATTCTCGTTTCCTTTTTTCGACCGGTGTTTGTTTGAGGATCTTACGACGGCCATTATTGGTAGAGGACGCGAGTCAGGTGGTCTCTACATTCTGGAAAATCATGTACCGCGGTCGCTTGTTTGCTCCAGTACCTTAACACCTCTTGAAACTCATTGTAGATTTGGTCATCCTTATTTGTCTACCATTAAGAAACTGTGTCCTCAATTTCAGTCTTTATCGATCTAGAATGTGAGTCGTGTCGGTTGCAAAACATCATCGTTTGCCTTACGTGTCTAGAGTCAATAAACGGGCTTCATTCCCTTTTGAGTTAGTTCATTCGATGTTTGGGGTCCTTGTTCATTACTTCTAAAGCTGGATTTCGTTATTTTGGTACTTTTGTTGATGATTACTCTCGTGTTACTTGGTTATATTTAATGAAGAATCGTTCTGAGTTGTTTTCTATCTTTTGTGCCTTTTGTAATGAAATCAAAACTCAATTTAATATTTCTGTGCGCAGAGTAAGAAGTGACAATGCTAAAGAATATTTTTCAGCACAATTTCAGTCTTATATGACACAAAATGGCATTCTTCATTAGTCTTCCTGTGTGGATACCCCATCCCAAAATGGCGTGGCGAAAGAAAAATCGGCATCTTCTTGAGGTAACTCGTGCTCTTCTTTTTCGGATGAAAGTTCCTAAACACTTTTGGGCGGATCACGATTTCTGGCATGTTTTTGATCAATCGTATGCCTTCTTACATCCTTAATGGGGATATTCCTTATCTTTGCTTTGTTTCCTACAAAATCTTTGTTTCCGTTGAACCGTATTTTTGTTGTACTTGTTTTATGCGTGATGTTAAATCATGATTTACTAAATTGGATTCAAAGTCTCTCAAATGTGTCTTCCTTGGGTACTCCGGATCCAAAAAGAACCGTTGTTTCTCTCCTACTCTTAATTGTTATCTTGTTTCTGCAGATGTCACATTTTTGAGTCCACTCCATTTTTTCTCAATCATCGTGTATGAGAGTCGGGGAGGAAGATGATATCTTAATATATCTTGTCCAACCAATGTCTAGTCCTCTCTCACACCTATTTCTTCCGTCTCTAGACCTACTCGGCCTCCCGTTGTTCATGTTTATTCCAGAGATTGAGATTCCCGACTGATCCTCCACCACTACTTCGTTGGGAGATCTTGTACCTCATCTCGATCATGATTCTGATCTAGACTTACCCATTGCTCTTCGTAAAGATAAACGTTCATGTACTTACCCTATCTCTTCTTTTGTTTCTTATAATCAATTGTCTTCTTGTTCTCGGTGTTTTGTTACTTCTTTAGACTCTATTCCCATCCCTAATATCATTGGTGAGGCAATGTCTCATCCTGGCCGGGTGTCTTTGCTATGAAAGAGGAAATGAAGGCTTTAGATGCTAATGGTACATCTGAATCCTTTTTGCCCACCGGTAAGAAAGCTATTGGTTGCAAATGGGTATTTACTGAAAGGTAAATCTGATGGTTACGTGGCTAGATTAAAAGCACGCCTTGTAGCAAAAGGATATGCTCGCATATGGGGTTGATTACTCGACACTTTTTCTCCGTAGCTAAACTTACTGCATTCGCTTGTTTATCTCTTTAGCAGCTACATATGATTGGCCCCTGCACCAATTGGATATCAAGAATGCCTTCCTTCATGGTGATCTTCAGGAGGAGGTGTATATGGAGCAACCACCTGGGTTTGTTGCTCAGGGGGAGTTGGGTAAAGTTTGTAGGCTTCGGAAGTCTCTTTATGGCTTGAAACAAAGTCCTAGGGCCTGGTTTGGGAGATTCAGTGAAGCAGTACAGGAATTTGGTATGCAAAAGAGTAAGTGTGATCACTCAGTATTTTATAAGCAATCTGAGGCTGGTCTAATTCTCCTGGTAGTCTATGTGGATGACATTATCATCACTGGGAGTGACTCTGCAGGTATTTCATCTCTTAAAATCTTCCTCTAAACCCAGTTTCAGACCAAAGACTTGGGATTATTAAAGTATTTTTTGGGTATTGAAGTTATGAGAAGTAAGAAGGGTATTTTCTTGTCTCAAAGAAAATATGTCCTTGATCTATTGACAGTGACAGGAAAATTAGGTGCTAAGCCTTGTAGTGCACCAATGACTCCAAATTTACAATCAAGCAGGGGATAGTGAGTTGTTTGAAGATCCAGAGAGATACAGGAGATTGGTAGGAAAATTGAACTACCTTACTGTCACTCGTCCTGACATTGCTTATGCCGTTAGTGTGGTAAGTCAGTTTATGTCTTCCCCAACTATTGCTCATTGGGAAGCCTTGGGAAAAATCTTGTGCTATCTGAAGGGAGCTCCAGGAAGAGGTTTGTTATATGGTAATCATGGGCATTTAAATATTGAATGTTTTTCAGATGCCGACTGGGCTGGATCTAAGGTTAATAGGAGGTCAACTACTGGATATTGCGTTTTTGTTGGAGGAAATTTGGTGTCTTGGAAAAGCAAGAAGCAGAGTGTAGTTTCTCGATCTAGTGCTGAATCCGAATACAGAGCCATGGCACAATCAGTATGTGAGGTAATGTGGATATTTCAATTACTAGATGAGACAGGTTTTAAGACCCCCCTGCCTGCGAAATTGTGGTGTGATAATCAAGCTGCTCTCCATATTGCTTCTAATCCGGTATTTAATGAGCGGACCAAACATATTGAGATTGATTGTCACTTTGTTCGTGAAAAGATTCAACAACAGATCATCTCAACAGGACATATCAAAACTGGAGAGCAGTTAGGAGATATTTTCACAAAAGCTCTGAATGGAGCTAGGATTGACTACATTTGTAACAAGTTGGGCATGATTAACATCTATGCTCCAACTTGAGGGAGAGTGTTATGGAAAGTCAATCATTATATTATTTATGTGTATATTCTGTATTCTGTATTCCTATTTAGGATTTCTTATTTAGGATTTCTTCCTAATTAGTATAACACAATTATAGGAATCAATTGTATATAAATACCCATGTACAGATTAATTGAAATATATGAGAATCATCTCTTTCTACACATCTAACTGGTTTTTTTCCCTGTGGAAGAGTAACAAGTTCCCATGTCTCTTTCTTTGCTAGAGCTTTCATCTCCTCCACTATGGCTGCCTTCTATTTTTGATTAAGACATGCTTTCTTCCAATCATGTGGGATAAAAACAAAGGAAACAAACAATAGAAAGGCTCTATAGGATGGAGACAGAGAATCATCGGAAATGAAGTTAGAGATAGCATGTTTAGTATAAGTTCTAACACCTTTTCGGAGAGCAATAGGAATATCAATATCTTTATCAGAAGAAGGAAGAGTAGACTGAGAATTAAAATTAGACTTTTCAGGAACCAAAGGAGACTCATCACATACCTCAGGATATTCAGGAATTAAATTTAGAGATTCTGATTGATCAGCAATCTCTTGCTCGATGGCTATATCTGTCTTATTCAGCTGAGTATAGATTCTCAAATCTAGTCTATTCAGTCTCCCTCGAGATTTAGGTGACTCCCCCTGAGTATCATTATCAGGTATAGTTTTAAACCCAGATTTTCCCTTTGAAGTTGAAAGTTGGGAGAGGACAAAAAAGAAGGGAAAGACACCTCTTCTTCATTCCTATGCTCCCCCTGAAGAGGTGGATGGAAATAAGATTCAGATTCCTTGAAGGTAACATCCATGCTTATAAAATATTTTCGTATATGTGGGTGGTAACACCTATACCCCTTCTGAGTACTAGAATAACCAACAAAGACACATTTGAGGGCCCGATGTTCTAACTTTCCCCTATTAGGCTGATGAACAAAGCAAACATAACCAAAGACCTTTAAAGAAACAGTATATGAATTTTTACCTTGCAAAACCTCTAAAAGACTCTTAAACTCCAAAGTCCGGAGTGGCATCCTGTTGATAAGATATGCAGCAGAAAGAATTGCATCCCCCCCAGTAAGGTTTGGAAATATTCATTGTAAATTTCAGAGACTTAGCAACCTCAAGTAAATGTCTATTTTTTTCTCTCAGACACTCCATTTTGAGCACTAGTGTTAACACAATTAGTCTGATGCAAAATTTTGTGTGACTTCAAATATTCATGAAAATCTTTATTCATATACTTTGTGCTATTATCAGTTCTCGGTATTTTAACATGAGCATCAAACTGGGTGCTAATCATTTTGTGAAACTGCTAAAAACATAAAAATACTTCATTTTTCCCTTTCATCAGATATACCCGAGTTAACCTACTGCAACAATCAATAAATGTTACAAACGATCTATAACCTGATAAAGACACGATTTGAATAGGCTCCCACACATCAGAATGGATAGTCATAAAAGGAATTGAAGCCTTATTATTTATTGCAGGATAAGATTGTCTAGTATGTTTGGCAAACTCACAAGTATCACATACTAACAATTCAGTTCTGTATTGCTTAAACAAAAGAGGATAAAGTTTCTTTAAAACAGTAAAGGAAGGATGTCCAAGTCTCCTATGACACTGGATAATTTCTTCCTCAGCACCCATTGACTGTCCCAATATGGCCTGATCAACACAATCTTTCAATAGATATAGCCCATCTTGCAGTCTGCCACTGCCAATCATTCTCCCTGTTATCAACTCCAGAAATACACAGTGAGTAGGAAAAAAATTCAATTTTGCAGTTGAGAACCTTTGTGATAGAACTGACAGATAGAAGGTTAATAGCAAAGTTAGGTACATGTAAGACAGAACTAAGACTTATAGTAGGAGTACATTTAACAGAACCTGTTTCAGAAACATTAGATAAGGATCCATCTGCAGTGCGAACTTTTCCTTTGCCTGAACATGGAGAACAGGATATGAATTTATTCGAGGAGCCTGTCATATATTTGTTTGCTCCAGAATCTATAACCCAAAATGAATTATTATGATTGACAAGAAAAGTATTACCTGAGTTGACGAAGTTAGAAGAGGCAACTGTAGTGGATTGTGATTCAAGCTGTGATAGGAATCGCCTCAGAGTTTGTACCTCTTCATTGGAAAATATCCCAGTGATAGTAGTATCTATGGAAACACTCACAGCCTCAGATACATTTGCTTATGGTCTAGCAGAGCCCATCCTTTTTCCTCCACGCCCTTTAGTTGGGTGGCCATGTAGCTTCTAACATTTTTCATTGGTGTGTCAGGATTTCCCACAGTAGTCACAATGCAAGTGATCCTTATCTGATGGACCATGTGACTGTTCTCGTAAGGAGTTAGCAGTCAGTCCAGCCTTATCAACAGCTGTAGAATTGATCATGATATTCCTTTTGTTGTCCTCCTGCTGAATATAAGAGTACGTCTGTCTTAAGGTGGGCAAAAGATTCTTACCAAGTACTTGAACTCGAATCTAATCATACTCCACATTTAGCCAAGCAAGAAAATCATATATGTGCTCCTTCTCAACCAATTTATGGAACTTAACTGCATCAACCGGACATGAAGCCTGATAGTCCTGATAGAAATCCAACTCTTGCCATAGACCACTCAATTCAGCATAATACTGAGCAACAGTCAACATACCTTGTTTCATTCCATGAACCTTGTTCCTAAGTTCATAAACTTGTGCATCATTCCTAACTTGAGAATAAGTCTGAGAAACAACACTCCAAATGGTAGTTGCATTGTCCAACAGTAAATACTCATGAGCTATATGGGATTGAATAGAATTGATGAGCCATGACATAACAAGAGAGTTCTCTGACTCCCACTGGCTGTAGGTAGAACTAGCACTTTCTGGCTTTTTCCTAGCCCCAGTGATATACTCCTGCAGTCCTCTAGCCTGAATGAACAATAGACATGATCTAGACCATGCCAAATAATTAGTTCCATTCAACTTTACAGGATTAATTTGTAAAGAGGGATTATCACTAACAAATCCAGCCTTTGTTTCAGAAGCTTCTTTCTTTCCATCAGTCATTTTTCAATTAAAGGAATAGGTGCTGAGACAAAAAGCAAGAAATTGGGCAACGGAAGGTACCACACAAAAAAAAAATAAATGTGCAGACCAGGTGTGGAAACATGTTGGTTAGAGGCGCACTGAACAGGGAAGGTTGTTGGCAAGAGATACGGTCGGAGAAATCACTGGAAAAAGGGTTCACGCACCGGCGCATGAAGAATGACACGAGACTTCTGGAGGCCCGTGAGCTCACACGCTTCATCGGACGGCGGCGGGATTCTGAGCGTAGGCCTATCGGCTGGTGTCCTTCCTCCTCAGGTGGGTGGTGACAGTCACCTCCCTTCCTAGAGTGATGTAGAAGCTTGACCCATAAAAAACTGCCCAGAACTATACTGTTCACGCCAGAAAATTTTGGCACAGCTCTGATACCATGTAGAAGATAGAGAATTTTGAGAATGTAGAAAGAGATGATTCTCCTTGATATCAATTAATCTGTACATGGGTATATATATACAATTGATTCCTATAATTGTGTTCTACTAATTAGGAAGAAATCCTAAATAAGAAATCCTAAATAGGAATACAGAATATACAGAGAAATAATATAGTGATTGACTTTCTATAACACTCCCCCTCAAGTTGGAGCATAGATGTTAATCATGCCCAACTTGTTACAAATGTAGTCAATCCTAGCTCCATTCAGAGCTTTTGTGAAAATATCTCCTAACTGCTCTCTAGTTTTGATGTGTCCTGTTAGATGATCTGTTGTTGAATCTTTTCACAAACAAAGTGACAATCAATCTCAATATGTTTGGTCCGCTCATGAAACGCCGGATTAAAAGCAATATGGAGAGCAGCTTGATTATCACACCATAATTTCGTAGGCAGGGGGGTCTTAAAACCTGTCTCATCAGTAATTGAAGTATCCACATTACCTCACATACTGATTGTGCCATGGCTCTGTATTCGGATTCAGCACTAGATCGAGAAACTACACTCTGCTTTTTGCTTCTCCAAGACACTAAATTTCCTCCAACAAAAACGCAATATCCAGTAGTTGACCTCCTGTCAACCTTAGATCCAGCCCAGTCGGCATCTGAAAAACATTCAACATTCAAATGCCCATGATTACCATATAACAAACCTCTTCCTGGAGCGTCCTTAAGATGACACAAGATTTATCCCAAGGCTTTCCAATGAGCAACAGTTGGGGAAGACATAAACTGACTTACCACACTAACGGCATGAGTAATGTCAGGACGAGTGACTATAAAGTAGTTCAATTTTCCTACCAATCTCCTGTATCTCTCTGAATCTTCAAACAACTCACTATCCCCTGCTAACAGTTGTAAATTTGGAGTCATTCGTGCACTACAAGGCTTAGCACCTAATTTTCCTGTATCTGTTAATCGATCGATGACATATTTTCTTTGAGACAAGAAAATACCCTTCTTACTTCTCATAACTTCAATACCCAAGAAATACTTTAACAATCCCAAGTCTTTGGTCTGAAACTGGGTTTGGAGGAAGGTTTTAAGAGATGAAATACCTGCAGAGTCACTCCCAGTGATAACAATGTCATCCACATAGACTACCAGGAGAATTAGACCAGCTTCAGATTACCTATAAAATACTGAATGATCACACTTACTCTTTTGCATACCAAATTCCTGTACTGCTTTACTGAATCTCTCACATCAGGCCTTAGGACTTTGTTTCAAGCCATAAAGAGACTTCCGAAACCTACAAACTTTATTCAACTCCCCCTAAGTTACAAACCCAGGTGGTTGCTCCATATACACCTCCTCCTGAAGATCACCATGAAGGAATGCATTTTTGATATCCAATTGGTGCAGGGGCCAATCATATATAGCTGCTAAAGAGATAAATAAGCGAACAGAAGTAAGTTTAGCTACAGGAGAAAAAGTGTCAGAGTAATCAACCCCATATATCTGAGCATATCCTTTTGCTACAAGCCGTGTTTTTAATCTAGCCACAGAACTATCAAGATTTACCTTTACTGTAAATACCCATTTGCAACTAATAGCTTTCTTACCAGTGGGCAAAGGCAACAGTTCCCATGTACCATTAGCATCTAAAGCCTCCATTTTCTCTTTCATAGCAGCACACTAGCCAGGATGTGACAGTGCCTCACCAATAGTATTAGGGATAGGAACAGAGTCTAAAGAAGTAACAAAACACCGAGAATAAGAAGACAATTGATTATAAGAAACAAAAGAAGAGATAGGGTAAGTACATGAACGTTTACCTTTACGAAGAGCAATGGGTAAGTCTAGATCAGAATCATGATCAGTATGAGGTACAGGATCTCCCAACGAATTAGCTGGTGGAGGATCTGAGTCAGGAATCTCCAATCTCCTAGAATAAACATGAATAACGGGAGGTCGAGTAGGTCTAAAGACAGAAGGAACAGGCTGTGGGAGAGACTAGACATTGGTTGGATAGTATATATTAAGAGATCATCCTCCTTCCCCTGACTCTCATACACAGATGATTGAGGAAAAAATGGAGTGGATTAAAAAAATGTGACATGCAGAAACAAGATAACGATTAAGAGTAGGAGATAAACAGCGGTACCATTTTTTGGAGCCAGGAGTACCCAAGAAAGATACATTTGAGAGACTTTGGATCCAATTTAGTAACCTGTGGACGAACATCACGCACAAAATAGGTACAACAAAAAATACGAGGTTCAACAGGGAACAAAGATTTTGTAGGAAACAAAGCAGTATAAGGAATATCCCCATTAAGGACAGAAGACGGCATACGATTGATTAAAAAACATGCCGTAAAAACTGCATCCGCCCAAAAGTGTTTAGGAACTTTCATCTGAAAAAGAAAAGCACGAGTTACCTCAAGAAGATGCCGATTTTTTCTTTCGGCCATGCCATTTTGGGATGGGGTATCCACACATGAAGACTGATGAAGAATATCATTTTGTGTCATATAAGACTGAAATTGTGCTTAAAAGTATTCTTTGGCATTGTCACTTCTTAATATGCGCACATAAATATTAAATTGAGTTTTGATTTCATTACAAAAGGCATAAAAGATAGAAAACAACTTAGAACGATTCTTCATTAAATATAACCAGGTAACACGAGAGTAATCATCAATAAAAGTAATAAAATAACGAAATCCAGTTTTAGAAGTATCAGAACAAGGACTCCAAACATCAGAATGAACCAACTTAAAAGGGAATGAAGCCCGTTTATTGACTCTAGACACAGAAGGCAAACGATGATGTTTTGCAAACTGACACGACTCACATTCTAGTACTGATAAAGACTGAAATTGAGGATAGAGCTTCTTCATGGTAGACAAAGAAGGCTGACCCAATCTACAATGAGCTTCAAGAGGTGTTAAGGTACTGGAGCAAACAAGCGACCGTGGTACGTGATTTTCCAGAATGTACAGACCACCTGACTCAGGTTCTCTACCAATAATCTGCTTCGTCGTAAGATCCTGAAACAAACACTAGTCAGGAAAAAAGGAAACAGAACAATTTAAGGTACGAGTAAGTTTACTAACAGAAAGTAGATTAAAAGAGAATTTTGGTAGACACAAAACAGAAGACAAAGAAATTGACGAAGTCGGGTTCGCAGCCTGCAACCCATGACACAAGAAGTAGAACCATCACTAAAGTAATGAGAGGAAGTGAGATTAGACTAAGCGGATAGAAGACTAGAATTACCGTCATGTGATCCATCGCACTGAATCAATAACCCATTTGGATGAAGAAGACACAAGGCATGTAGTGGATTTACCTGACTCAGCGATCGCAGTGACAGGGGAACTGGTAGGCTTTAGAGATGCCTGATACTGGGAAAATTGTGCAAAATCCTCTGCAGATACCAAAACAGTTTTCTCAGAGGAAGATACTGTAGAATCGTCTGTTGCCATATTTCCCATCTGTGATCGCTGATTTTTCCTCTGAAGTTGTGGACAATTATATTTTGTATGTCCAGGCTTATGGCAATAATAACAAATGACTCCTCTTGAGTCCTGATTAGAATTAGCCTCTCCATTATGCTGATTACTTCTGTTGCCTGTAATTTCTCTTATACTTCTTCTTCTATTACCCTGTTATCCATTTAGATTACGGCTAATAAGAGCACTACTGGCAGGCTGTGAAGATTGGGTACTCTCTGTACGGAGGGCTCGTGTGAACGTTTCATGCAAAGAGAAAATCTCAGAACTGGAGAGAATCTGAAATTTAGCAGTCTCATACTCTGAAGGAAGGCCTGCAAGAAAACTCATAACAGCCAGTGCTCCCGTTGGGCCTGCTGAACTTTCACATCAGGACTAAAAGGCAACAATATATTAAATTCCTCATATACCCATTTAAAATCCATAAAATAAGCCGTGAGAGACTTATCCTCTTTTTCAGCACGGTAGAATGCCTTACAAATATCATAAATACGGGAGATATTCTCTTTACCAGAATACAGAAAATCTAAGTAATCCATTAATTCCTTAACAAATTTACAGTGATTAATTAAACTAATTACTTCACTGTGAATCGAGTTCCGAAACTGCAAAAACAACCAAGCATCCTCCCTTAGCTAAGTTTGTCGTGTATCATCAGTAGGTGGATCTTTAATAAGGTGATCATCCTTATCAATGCTACGCAAATAGACCCTAACAGTATTACTCCACTTCAGGTAATTCGAACCATTAAGTTTGTGTTCCGGAATTACATCAAAAACAACATTCTTATTGTCTGCCATTTGTTGAGACAAAGAAAACTAACCGAAACGCTAATCTAAAGTGCTTACAGCAGCAAGATAACCAAAAATCATAAATCAAACAAATACCGAAATAGGATCTGAGAGCCAAACCTCAGAAGTCCTTTAATGGTGTATTAGATCAGGCAACAGCACACAGTGGTGGAATGAGGGGGTTGAGGTGACGTTGGCGATGTTGATCGGAGTTGAAACGGCCGGTCAGCGGCCAAGGTCTCTCTTGAGTTGGGTGGTGAGAACAAATAGTCACCCTAGATAGATGACCTGCTCTGATACCATGTAGAAAAAGATGATTTTCCTTGATATTAATTAATCTGTACATGGGTATATATATGCAATTGATTCCTATAATTGTGTTTTACTAATTAGGAATAAATCCTAAATAAGAAATCCTAAATAGGAATACAGAATACATAATATACAGAGAAATAATATAGTGATTGACTTTCCATAACAGAGAATATAGAAGACAGAGAATTTAGAGAATTTCTTTTATATTTCTTCATACAAAAATGATTTACAAGCATTCTAATTTATATACAAAGGTTAGGACTAAATAGGAAACTAATAATGGCCAATAAATACAATAATTCCTAATTATATTCTAATTTATGGCTAATTTATATTAATTAAGGGATTTACACTAATTAAGGGATTCTAACAATATCCTTGATTTATTGGCGAAAATAGGAAAAATAGGTGCCAAACCATATAATGCACTAATGACTCCAAATCTTCAACTCACAACAGGAGATGGTGAACTATTTGAGGATCCTGAGATGTATAAGAGATTTGTTGGCAAGCTTAATTATCTCACAGTGACTCGTTCGGATATTGCAAGGACATAAATTAATTTTAGGTATTGCAAGATGCGGAAAACAACCTCCAAATCAGATTAACGAGGATTATGTATATATTGGCCCACTAAACCAACTGCATATGCTATGTCCGGTCTAGTGTGTGAAAGATAAATTAGTCTACCAACCAACCTCTGATATCTCTCTAAGTACACTGATTTTCCAACTCCAGCTTGCAATTTATGATTGGCCTCAATGGGAGATTCTGCCGGTTTACAGCCCAACATTCTTGTTTCTTTCAACAGATTCAAGATATACTTTCTTTGAGAAATAAAGATTCCCTTATCTGATCTGGCAACCTCTATTCCAAGAAAGTACTTAAGCCTTCTCAAATCTTTGATTTCAAACTCCTGTGCTAGGTGCTCCTTTAAAAGACTGATTTATTCCTTTTCGTCACCAGTTACCACAATATCATCCATATAGACAATAAGTAGTGTGATTTTGCCTCTATGATGCCTCATAAACAAAGTATGATCAGCTTTGCTTTGGCAGTATCCAAAGGAGATCATAGCTTTACTGAACTTATCAAACCATGCTCTAGGTGACTATTTTAGACCATACAAAGCCTTTTTCAATTTACAAACTTTTCCTCTGTTCTTCTCATCCTTAAACCTTGGAGGAATTTCCATATACACTTCTTCTTCCAAGTCACCATGTAGAAAGGCATTTTTAACAT
Source organism: Hevea brasiliensis (assembly GCF_030052815.1). Classification (NCBI taxonomy): domain Eukaryota; kingdom Viridiplantae; phylum Streptophyta; class Magnoliopsida; order Malpighiales; family Euphorbiaceae; genus Hevea; species Hevea brasiliensis. The sequence continues at coordinate 36,756,217 of NC_079499.1, read as the reverse complement.
CAAATTGCTGCAAGTCCCACTCAAGATTCGCTGCAAATGACCGCAAAATTCTGATGGTATTCATTTTAGCAACAAGAGCAAAGGTCTCTTGGTAATCTACTATGTACGTCTGTGTGAAGCCTTTTGCTACTAGTCTGGCCTTATACCTCTCAATTGAACCATCTGCTCTATGCTTCACAGTGAACACCCACTTGCATCCAACTTGCTTCTTTTCCAGTGAGAGTGTAACCAGTTCCCATGTCTCATTCTTTGCTAAAGCTTTCATCTTCTCTACCATAGCTGCCCTCCATTTTGGATTAAGGCAAGTTTTCTTCCAATCCTGTAGGATAGAGACAGAGGAAGTAGACAATAGAAAGGCTCTATAGGATGGAGACAGAGAATTATAGAAGATTGTAGAAAGAGATGATTCTCATATATTTCAATTAATCTGTACATGGGTATTTATATACAATTGATTCCTATAATTGTGTTATACTAATTAGGAAGAAATCCTAAATAAGAAATCCTAAATAGGAATACAGAATATACACAGAAATAATATAATGATTGACTTTCCATAACACTCCCCCTCAAGTTGGAGCATAGATGTTAATCATGCCCAACTTGTTACAAATGTAGTCAATCCTAGCTCCATTCAGAGCTTTTGTGAAAATATCTCCTAACTGCTCTCCAGTTTTGATATGTCCTGTTGAGATGATCTGTTGTTGAATCTTTTCACGAACAAAGTGACAATCAATCTCAATATGTTTGGTCCGCTCATGAAATACCGGATTAGAAGCAATATGGAGAGCAGCTTGATTATCACACCACAATTTCGCAGGCAGGGGGGTCTTAAAACCTGTCTCATCTAGTAATTGAAATATCCACATTACCTCACATACTGATTGTGCCATGGCTCTGTATTCGGATTTAGCACTAGATCGAGAAACTACACTCTGCTTCTTGCTTTTCCAAGACACCAAATTTCCTCCAACAAAAACGCAATATCCAGTAGTTGACCTCCTATCAACCTTAGATCCAAATCGGCATCTGAAAAACATTCAACATTCAAATGTCCATGATTACCATATAACAAACCTCTTCCTGGAGCTCCCTTCAGATAGCACAAGATTTGTCCCAAGGCTTCCCAATGAGCAACAGTTGGGGAAGACATAAACTGACTTACCACACTAACAGCATAAGCAATGTCAGGACGAGTGACAGTAAGGTAGTTCAATTTTCCTACCAATCTCCTGTATCTCTCCGGATCTTCAAACAACTCACTATCCTCGCTAATGCTTGTAAATTTGGAGTCATTGGTGCACTACAAGGCTTAGCACCTAATTTTCTGTCTCATCAATAGATCAAGGACATATTTTCTTTGAGACAAGAAAATACCCTTCTTACTTCTCATAACTTCAATACCCAAAAATACTTTAATAATCCCAAGTCTTTGGTCCAAACTGGTTTGGAGGAAGATTTTAAGAGATGAAATACTGCAGAGTCACTCCCGGTGATGATAATGTCATCCACATAGACTACCAGAGAATTAGACCACCTCAGTTGCTTATAAAATACTGAGTGATCACACTTACTCTTTTGCATACCAAATTCCTGTACTGCTTCACTGAATCTCCCAAACCAGGCCCTAGGACTTTGTTTCAAGCCATAAAGAGATTTCCGAAGCCTACAAACTTTACCCAACTCCCCCTGAGCAACAAACCCAGGTGGTTGCTCCATATACACCTCCTCCTGAAGATCACCATGAAGGAAGGCATTCTTGATATCCAATTGGTGCAGGGGCCAATCATATGTAGCTGCTAAAGAGATAAACAAGCGAACAGAAGTAAGTTTAGCTACAGGAGAAAAAGTGTCAGAGTAATCAACCCCATATGTCTGAGAATATCCTTTTGCTACAAGGCGTGCTTTTAATCTAGCCACAGAACCATCAGGATTTACCTTTACTGTAAATACCCATTTGCAACCAATAGCTTTCTTACCAGTGGGCAAAGGCAACAGTTCCCATGTACCATTAGCATCTAAAGCCTCCATTTCCTCTTTCATAGCAGCACACCAGCCAGGATGAGAATAGAGTCTAAAGAAGTAACAAAACACCGAGAACAAGAAGACAATTGATTATAAGAAACAAAAGAAGAGATAGGGTAAGTACATGAACGTTTACCTTTACGAAGAGCAATGGGTAAGTCTAGATCAGAATCATGATCGATGAGGCAGGATCTCCCAACGAAGTAGCTGGTGGAGGATCTGAGTCAGGAATCTCCAATCTCCTGGAATAAACATGAACAACGGGAGGCCGAGTAGGTCTAGAGACGGAAGAAATAGGCTGTGAGAGAGGACTAGACATTGGTTGGACAGTATATATTAAGATATCATCTTCCTCCCCCTGACTCTCATACACAGATGATTGAGAAAAAAATGGAGTGGACTCAAAAAATGTGACATCTGCAGAAACAAGATAACGATTAAGAGTAGGAGAGAAACAACGGTACCCTTTTTGGATCCGGGAGTACCAAGGAAGACACATTTGAGAGACTTTGGATCCAATTTAGTAACCTGCGGACGAACATCACGTACAAAACAAGTACAACAAAAAATACGGGGTTCAACGGGAAACAAAGATTTTGTAGGGAACAAAGCAGTATAAGGAATATCCCCATTAAGGACAGAAGAAGGCATACGATTGATAAAAAAACATGCCGTAGAAACTGCATCTGCCCAAAAGTGTTTAGGAACTTTCATCTGAAAAAGAAGAGCACGAGTTACCTCAAGAAGATGCCGATTTTTTCTTTCGGCCACGCCATTTTGGGATGGGGTATCCACACAGGAATACTGATGAAGAATGTCATTTTGTGTCATATAAGACTGAAATTGTGCTGAAAAATATTCTTTAGCATTATCACTTCTTAATATGCGCATAGAAATATTAAATTGAGTTTTGATTTCATTACAAAAGGCACAAAAGATAGAAAACAACTCAGAACGATTCTTCATTAAATATAACCAGGTAACACGAGAGTAATCATCAACAAAAGTAACAAAATAACGAAATCCAGTTTTAGAAGTAACAGAACAAGGACCCCAAACATCAGAATGAACTAACTCAAAAGGGGATGAAGCCCGTTTATTGACTCTAGACACAGAAGGCAAACGATGATGTTTTGCAAACTGACACGACTCACATTCTAGTACTGATAAAGACTGAAACTGAGGACACAACTTCTTCATGGTAGACAAAGAAGGATGACCCAATCTACAATGAGCTTCAAGAGGTGTTAAGGTACTGGAGCAAACAAGCGACCGCGGTACATGATTTTCCAGAATGTAGAGACCACCTGACTCACGTCCTCTACCAATAATCTGCTTCGTCGTAAGATCCTGAAACAAACACTGATCAGGAAAAAAGGAAATAGAACAATTTAAGGTACGAGTAAGTTTACTAACAGAAAGTAGATTAAAAGAGAAATTTGGTAGACACAAAACAGATGACAAAGAAATTGACGAAGTCGGATTCGCAGTTCCAGAACCCATGACACAAGAAGTAGAACCATCAGCTAAAGTAACAGTAGAGGAAGTGGGATTAGACTGAAAAGCAGATAGAAGACTAGAATTACCTGTCATGTGATCTGTTGCACCAGAATCAATAACCCATTTGGATGAGGAAGACACAAGGCATGTAGTGGATTTACCTGACTCAGCGATCGCAGTGATAGGGGAACTGGTAGGCTTTAGAGATGCCTGATACTGGGAAAACTGTGCAAAATCCTCTGCGGATACCAAAACAGTTTTCTCAGAGGAAGATACTGTAGAATCCTCTGCTGCCATATTTGCCATCTGTGATCGCTGATTTTTCCTCTGAAGTTGCGGACAATTATATTTTGTATGGCCAGGCTCATGACAATAATAACAAATGACTCCTCTTGAGTCCTGATTAGAACTAGCCTCTCCATTACGCTGATTACTTCTGTTGCCTGTAATTCCTCCTCTACTTCCTCTTCTATTACCCTGTTGTCCATTTGGATTACGGCTAATAAGAGCACTACTGGCAGGCTGTGAAGATTGGGTACTCTCTGTACGAAGGACCCGTGTGAATGTTTCATGCAAAGAGGAAATCTCGTAATCGAAAGAATCGAGATTTAGCGATCTCATACTCAAGGAAGGCTCGCAAGAAAACTCATAACGGCCGATTGCTCGTTGGGCTCTTTGAACTTTCACATCGTAACTAAAAGGCAACAATACATTAAGTTCCTCATATACCCGCTAAAATCAATAAAATTAGCCGTGAGAGACTTATTCTCTTTCTCAAAGACCGGTAGAATGCCTTACAAACATCATAAATACGGAGATTTTCCTTTACCGAATACGTAAAATCTAAGTAATCCATCAATTCCTTAACAAATTCACAGTGATTAATTAAACTAATTACCTCACTGTGAATCGAGTTCCGAAGCTGCAAAAACAACCGAGCATCCTCCCTTAGCCAAGTTTGTTGTGTATCATCAGTAGGTGGATCTTTAGTAAGGTGATCATCCTTATCAATGCTACGCAAATAGACCCTAACAGTCTTACTCCACTCCGGATAATTCGAACCATTCGGTTTGTGTTCCGTGATCTTAGTCATCATCGAATCACATCGTAAATAACATTCTTATTGTCCGCCATTTGTTGAGACAAAGAAAACTAACCAAACGCTAATCCAAAGTCTTGTGACAACAAAATAATCCAAAATCACAAATCAAGCAAATACCGAAATAGGATCTGAGAGCCAAACCTCAGAAGTCCTTTAATGGTGTACTGGATCAGGCAACAACACACAGTGGTGGAATGAGGGGATTGAGGCGACGCTGGCAATGTTGATCGGAGTCGAAACGCAGTCGGCCACGCCAAGGTCTCTCCTGAGCTGGGTGGTGAGAACAAATAATCACCCTAGATAGATGACCTGCTCTGATACCATGTAGAAAGAGATGATTCTCATATATTTCAATTAATCTGTACATGGGTATTTATATACAATTGATTCCTATAATTGTGTTATACTAATTAGGAAGAAATCCTAAATAAGAAATCCTAAATAGGAATACAGAATATACACAGAAATAATATAATGATTGACTTTCCATAACAAAGATAAAATTAGAAATAGGATATTTAGTACAGGTCCTAACACCTTCTGGAGAGCAATAGGAATATCAAGATCATTATCAGAAGAAGGAAGAACAGACTGAGAATCAAAATTAGACTCATCAGGAGCCAAAGGAGACTCATCACATACCTTAAGATGTCCAAGAATTGAATCCAGGGATTCCGGTTGATCAGCAGTCTCCTGCTCGATGGCTATATCTTTCTTGTTTCACCGAGTATATGTTCTCAAATCTAGCCTTTTTAGTCTTTCTTGAGATTTAGGTGATTCTCCCTGAGTATCATTGTTAGGTGTAGACTCTAAACTCAGATTCTCCCCCTGAAGTTGAAGGTTGGGAGATGATGAGGATGAAGGAAAATACACCTCTTTCTTCCTATGCTCTCCCTAAAAAGGTGTATAGAAATAAGATTTAGATTTCCTGAAGGTAACGCCCATACTCATAAAATATTTTCGTGAAGGACGATAATAACACTTATATTCCTTCTGAGTACTAGAATAAGTAACAAAAACACATTTCAGGGCTCGAGTTTCTAATTTCCCACTATTAAGCTTATGAACAAAGCAAATACAACCAAATAACTTTGGAGGAATGGTATATGAATTTTTACCTTGCAAAACCTCTAAAGGACTCTTAAACTCTAATGTCCGAAGAGGCATCCTGTTAATAAGATATATAGTAGAAAGAATACTATCCCCCAGTAAGGTTTAGGAACATTTTGTACTATTATCAATTCCCAATATTTTAATATGAGCATCAAACTGTGTACTAATCATTTTATGAAACTGTTAGAAACAAGATAAAACTTCATCTTTCCCTTTCATCAAATATACCCAAGTTAACCTATTGCAACAATCAATAAAGGTCACAAACCATCTATAACCCAATAAAGATACAGTTTGAGTAGGCCCCCATATATCAGAATGGATATTCATAAAAGGAACTGAAGCCTTATTATTTATTGCAGGACAATATTGTTTAGTATGTTTAGCAAACTCACAAGCATCACATACTAACAATTCAGTTTTCCATTGTTTAAACAGAAAATGATAAAGTTTTTCTAACACAGTAAATGAAGGATGTCCTAATCTCCTATGCCACATGATAATTTGTTCCTCAGCACCCATAGATTGTCCCAACATGGCCTGGCCAATATAATCATTCAAGATATATAGCCCATCTTGCAGTCTACCACTGTCAATCGTTCTCCCTTTTGTTAATTCCTGAAATACACAGTGAGTTGGGAAAAATTTAATTTTGTAGTTTAGAGCTTTTGTGATTGAACTGATAGAGAAAAAGTTAATAGAAAAGCTAAGCACATGTAAAATAGAACCAAGACTTATATTAGGAGTGCATTTAACAGAATTTGTTCCAGAAACACTAGATAATGATCCATCCGTAGTGCGGACTTTTTCTTTTTTTGAACATGGAGAATAGGATATGAATTTATTTGAAGAGCCTATCATATGCTTATTTGCTCCAGAATCTATAACCCAAAGATTGGCAAAAAAAGCATTACCTGAGTTGACGAAGTTAGAAGAGGCAACTATGGTGGATTGCGATTCAAGTTGTAATAGCAAATGCCTTAGAGTCTGTACCTCTTCATTGAAAAACATCCCAATGGTGGCAGTATTTTCAGATAGATTCACAGTCTCGGATACATTAGCTTGTGGTCTAGTAGAGCTCATCCTTTTTCTTCCATGCCCTTTAGTGGGGCGTCTATGCAGTTCCAACAATGTTCCTTAGTATGCCAATTTTTTTCCACAATAGTGACAGTGTAGTTGATCCTTATTTGATGAACTATGTGACTGTTCACCGGAGGAATTAGCAGTTAGCCCTGCCTTATCAATAGACATATAATGAATCATGGCACTTCTCCTGCTCTCTTCCTGCTGAGCATAAGAGTATGTATGTCTTAAGGTAGGTAAAGGATCCTTCAAAAGTACTTGGACCCTAATTTGATCATATTTCACATTCAACCTAGCAAGAAAATCATAGATCCGCTCTTTCTCAACCAACTTCTGAAATTTAACTGCATCATCAGGACATGAGGCTTGAAAGTCTTGGTAAAAGTCCAATTCCTGCCATAGACCACTTAATTCTGCATAATATTGAGCAATAGTTAGCTCACCCTGTTTCATGCCATGAACCTTGTTTCGAAACTCATACACTTGTGCATCATTCCGAACTTGATAATAGGTTTGAGAAACTGCACTCCAAATGGCAGCTACACTATTCAATAGTAAATACCCATGAGCTATATATGGTTGCATGGAATTGATAAGCCATGACATGATAAGAGAATTTTCTGACTCCCACTAACTGTAGGTAGAAGCAGACTTTTCTGATTTTTGCTTATCTCCAGTAAGATAACCCTGCAACCCTCTAGCTTAAATAAAAAGGAGATATGATCTAGACCATGCAAGGTAATTTGTCCCATCAAGCTTTACGGGGCTAATAATTAATGAGAGATTTTCAGTTATAGTAGTCATTTTCCCTTCAACTACTGAATTTTTTCCATGAGACATGATTCAGAGAACTGGTTAAAAGAAATAGTAGGCAAAACAAATACCCAAAAAATAAAATTGCAAACCAAGAAATAGGAATGGGTTGGGTAGAGGCGCGGTACACTAGGGATGTAGTCGGAAAAAGGTGCGGCTGGAAAAACTGACCAAGAACAGGTGACGAGGTGCTCTTCCTTCCAAGAGGGGCGGTGACAACTACCTCTCTCGACAGACCCGCTTTCAAGGCTTACCCACACAAACCCTAACTATTTCTCACAGTCTCTGTGAAAAAAAATTGCCAAATAAAATGGCTAAAGCTCTGATATCATGTTTAGATTAGAGACAATTGAAGAATTTCTAGATATATTTCAATAGATATATTTCAATGTATTACAATGATTCAATTTATACACAAAGGCTAGAACCTTAATAGGAAAAAAATAAAAGCTAATAAATACAAATATCTCCAATATCACTAGTTTACATTATAATTTACAGCTAATGCACTAATTAAGAGATTCTAACAGTCTTCTCCTACTGATAACCACTGGGAAGTTTTAGGGCAAATTTTATGTTATTTAAAGGGTGCTCCAGGTCGTGGTCTCTTATATAGCAATCATGGGCATTTAAATATTGAGTGTTTTTCAGATGCAGATTGTGGCAGGTTCAAAAATTGATAGGAGATCCATTATAGGATATTGTATCTTTGTTGAAGGAAACTTAGTATCTTGGAGAAGTAAGAAACAGACTATAGTTTTTCGTTCGAGTGCTGAATTAGAATATCGAGCTGTGTGTGAAGTAATGTGGACACGTCAGTTATTAGAAGAAGTGGGTTTTGAGTCCTCATCTCCTACCAAACTATGGTGTGACAATCAAACCGCTCTCTATATCACCTCAAATCCAGTGTTTCATGAGCGTACTAAGCATATTGAAATTGATTGTCACTTCCTTTGAAAAAAGATTCAATAGAAGATTATCTCAACAGGACATGTCAAAACCGGAAAGCAGTTAGGAGATATCTTCACAAAGGCTTTGAATAGGGCTCGGGTGGATTACATTTGTAACAAGTTGGGCGTGATTAATATCTATGGTTCAACTTAAGGTGGAATGTTATAGGAAGTCAATCCTATAATTATGTAAATAATATTTTTTCTTAATTAGTTAGCTAATTAGTTAGCATAATTAGTGGGATATTACCACAATTAGAATACTTAATTATAGTATCTTTTGTATATAAATACCTTGTATCTCATTCAATAAAATAAACAGAAATATATTCACTTCAATAATAAAACTTGAAATGCAGGCAGTTAAATTTATACATTGAAAACATCTAATACTATTTGGTAAAACAGCATGTATAATTAAGTTACTCAGTTTTAGGATTCTGTTATAGATTATTGAGCATCAGAAAATCTAATCTTAGGTTGTACATCTTATTCATTTTTTTTTCTTTGTTCTTGTGATTTTGTTTTAAATAGATTTACTAGGACCTTTGTTTTGAAATTTGATATTGACTGATGAAGATTCTGTCTGTGTAGGTTATATATGAAGATCTCCCATCAAACTTATGTGCAATTCGAGATTATATTGAGAGAAGGGAAGATACAAACTCAGTAGAAATGAATGAGCCCACGCAATATTCCAAGGAACTAGATCCATCTAATGGTATGGGAGATACTGAGTATAGCAAGAAAATTGTGAAGGTTATTGATTTGAATAACCCAAATTCACAAAGACAAAGACCTAGGGTTCCTGGCCTGCAGAGGAATATTGAAGTTCTGAAGTCTGAGCTCCTGAAGTTTATATCAGAACATGGACAAGAAGGATTTATGCCCATGAGAAAGCAGCTTCGTCTGCATGGTAGGGTAGATATTGAGAAGGCTATAACACGCATGGGTGGATTTAGAAGGATTGCAACGTTGATGAATCTTTCTCTTGCATACAAGCGCCGGAAACCAAAGGGATACTGGGATAATCTCGAGAATTTGCAGGAAGAGGTAGCATCTTAACTTTAATTGAGCTGTTAGTTGTCAATGTTTACTGATCTTCTGTAGCTTTGACAAATTTTAATATGCTAATATTATATTTTAGGTGCATAATGAACTTGTGTCTTGGAGACAACAGAAAGTAGAAAATAATCTTCCAAAAGAATTGCCACAGCTATTCTCTTGGACAATGATAAATAAAAATTATATATAGAGAGAGAGAAGAATTGATAATTTTCTGAAGTTGTTTGTTCATTACTAGCAATAAATGTTTGCAGGGATTTAGTGTTTGAAATAAAAAATAACATAGAAAGTGCATGAGATTTGGAGCATGATGATTAGGATTTGCAGATGTTTGCAATTAATGGTTGGTAACTTGCTGTTGGGATGATTTCCTTAGTAAAATTTATTGCTAAAAAAACCTGTGGCTTGTCATTTCTCATTTTACTTATATTAAGAAAACATAGGATTTTAACCAAAATTTTTGTAGAAAAAAAAAAGCAATCAAAGTAACTGGTCGATTCAAAAAGAATTCAATCAATCATCCCTATGGGCACATTTGATTGATTTAAGTATCTCATTGTGTATGATGATTCTTCGAGTTTAATTACAGCACTTCAATGCACTTCTCATCAATACAGATTAATAGATTTCAAAGGAGCTGGGGAATGGACCCTTCATTTATGCCAAGCAGAAAATCCTTTGAGCGGGCTGGTAACTTAATTAGAAGCTCTTTGGACTGCAGTTTTAGAACTATATGGAATGATATTTTCTTTTTCTTATATTTTTCTATAATTTGTTGTTTACAAATGTTACAGGGCGTTATGATATTGCGCGAGCATTGGAGAAATGGGGGGGACTCCATGAAGTTTCCCGTCTTCTAGCTCTAAAGGTGAGGCACCCTAATAGGCAGGCAAATGTTGTTAAGGATAAGAAAAATGATCATGTGGCATTTACTAATGTGGAAGGAGAAGATAGCATTTCATCAAAACCATATGTATCACAAGATACACAAAAATGGCTCATGAAATTGAAAGATTTAGACATTAACTGGGTTGAACGAGGATGTTAGTTGATTGCCCCTCATAATCCTTATCTTACAATCTCTTTGCCACAGCTTCGTAATTGCTTTGATATATCATATCTTTTCTATCAGACAACACGTATTGATTTTCCCCTCTAAATTCTTTTCTTTGCAAAATTCAGTCATTGTGATCTTATGAAAATTGAAAATTAATTGTTACCCATTTTCCAGAGTGCAAAGTTATTTGGGTGGTCTAATTTATACTAGTCATGAGCTTTTTTATTTGTTGTTATTTTTATGTTCTGTTCAATTTTGTAGAGAAAAGATAAAAAAGGATAATTGTTGTGTAAAATTTTTGTTTTTAATGATTTCGTATAATCTGAATGTTTTGGTTATTAAAGCTTCATTTAATATTGAGGTTCATATTTTCAACTTTTATTTTGTCAATTAAGCCCTTTAAATTTTAGTAGCATATTTTTTCATACCTTAATTTGTTATGGCTAGAACAAATCGTTTTATAGATTTTTATATTGAAAATATCAACCTCCCACTTTCATGTCATCTTCCTGTTAACTATAATCATAGTTACTATTTAAGTGACACTTACTATAGTATTTTCTAAAATATTATCAACTCTTTGTTAAATGCGTTGTTTTTATATTTATTTTATTATATTTTTTAAAATAATTATTTCAATATTTTATTTTAATAATTCTCTATATATATAACTTAATATTTATTTTAAAATTTAATGTTTTAGTGTTTTATTATTAATATTAATGTAAATTAATCCCTAGATAATTATTAAAATTAAATTTTTATGTAATTAATTTTAATATATATATATATATATATATATATATATATATATATATATATTCTTCTTTTATATGAATGATATTAAAATCTATAATGAAAACAAATCTAGAAAACTCTGTAATCAAATCGCAATAAAAATGTATGTGTAATCAATTCTAGTATAGTGTGTATGTGAATATCAAATCAAACGTTTGCGGAGGAGAATTACTAGAATTGAGTTGCTGTTACTAAAATTGAGTTGCTGTATGGTACAATCAGTAAGCATTTTTTTATTATTTTATTATTATAATTGGTATTTTCCCATTAGCCGGTTGAGAGACTTTTTTTTTTCTAACTGAGAATGAAGAAACTATTATTCATTAAAAGAGACATTACAGCCTATCCTTATTCATGAAATGGGGGATTGGAGATCCACCCTACAGGTAAGTTTCCCTTTCTTACTGCAATTGCCACCCAATTTGCACAAACATTGCAAATTCTAGGAGAAAACTAGACAGAATAAAAAGGATAGGTTGCTAAGATACAACTGATGTCATGAATAATAGCCCCTACCTCCCAAAGAGCATGAGCTAGGGGATCAGAAATCAAATGAACTAATTGCAAGGAATCTGTTTCTAGTAAGACTGCTGATAACCTCTGTTCCGAATGTAGAGCAGAGGTGCTCTAAGCGCATACGCCTCAGCTGTAAGAGGGGATGCTGATGCAAACTTGACAGTACAACCATCAACAAGAAACACCCTCGTATTTCTCACAACAAAACCATAACCTGCTTGAGATGTGTACCTATCATAAGAGGCATCCACATTAACTTTCCATATTCCTTGAGCTGGGGGTTGCCATTTATGACAAGTAAAATCTTGTTGTGTAGGAAGATGTAACACAGAATGCTGTTGCGGAAGAGCTAGAGGAGGCAGTTCTTCAATAGCATTCTGAGCTTTTTTGAATGTAGCTATTGGATTAGGAGTGGTGGACTTAAAAAGCAGCTTCGTTACAGGCTTTCCAGATATACCAACATAAATAAGCAGCCAATTTCATCTCCCTTTGATCTGAGGATAAAGAAAACAAACTCTGCCACCAGTCACCAAAGGATCGAAAACAACGTTCATCAGGGGTCAATCCCAAATTCGATCCAAACCAAGTGAGCTTTGCATGGTGACATAAGAAAAGCAGGTTGGTCAATAGTTTCCATAGGGTGATGACATATGGGACACTTAGCAGAATCCACAAACTTACTTTTGAGTAAATTCATGCCACATGCCAGGGAATTACTACACGCTCTCCATAGGAACATCTTTACCTTCTGAGCAATTTGGAGGGACCATATGCTATTCCAAAAAGACTTAAAAAAACAACTTTTCACGGAGACGTTTGGTCCTACATGACAATTAAAGATCAACTTACAATATTAGAATTCTGTTAATAGGTGGAATACATATTTGCTTTAAACCCTTATTCTATTATTTATGTTTTTTTTTTTTAAAAAAAAAATCTATTATTTATGCAATAAATTGGGCAGTGAAGAGAGATTTTTTTTTTTTCCCGAAGCTAGTGAAGAGAATTAATACCCGTGCACATGGGTTCAGCATTTGTCTATATTAGCTGCAATTTTTTTTTTATAACTGCTGTGTCAATTTTTTTACACAATAATTTTTAATGATTTTTAATTAAAAAAATATTAAATACAAAAACTGATTTTTTAATTATACATAATTATCACATTAATCTACCATTAATGATATTAATCAATTAATTAAAGTGTTAATCACATGTTATTATTCTAGTTAAAAAAATTTCTTAAGTATGAAAGCATAAAAATCCATTAAGATAGCTTAATTGGTCACGTTCTTCATATTAACGGCATTAAGCTAACTACTCATCCACCACGTGGGAGTGTGGCCAAACAGTGGCCACATCCTGGTCAAATTGCCATGTAAAGACAGTGCACCAAATCTAGACCATCGTTCAGGCCAGGAAGCTACTTGGGAACGTGAAGAGGACATGAGGAGACAGCACCCACAGCTATTCAGAAACTGATGCCATATAAAATTTCGAGACGAAATTTATTTTAAGGGGGGGAGAATTGTAACACCCCTATGTTCGGTAGTGCGTTCTACTGTTCCGATGACCAGTGTTGTCCGGACAGCTAGGATACCTAGAACTACACTTAGATATGGGTGAGGAGATATAAAATAATGAAATACAAGAAAAATAAACGAAAAATAATAGCAATGAAATGTAACCAAGTTAAACGAGCCGAAAATCATAGCGATGGGTGACCGCACTGGGAAGTTACGGCGTGGACCGTTGACTAGCCTTGGACTGCGGGGAATCTTGAAAAATATTTTTAAGAATTAAATGAACATCTATTGAAGTATAAATGTCATTAGAAATATCAAAGAAAAATTAATTAATTAGTACAAAGAAAGACGAGAAATCGAGAAAACGACAAAATTCGGTGTTATCGAAAAATCAGGAATGCAACCCGAATAGGGGCATTGTGGTCATTGGACACCCCGAGTTGTCTTTTGACCTAAATGTCCATTAAAAATAAATGATATTAAATTTTGAAAATACAATGAAAAATTAAAATGAGATACATTATGTAAATAGTGAAAGTGTGGTGGCCAAATTGCAAAAATTAGAAAGTTTAACATTAAAATAGATTTTTAATCAATTAGTGCTCCACTAACATCATTTAAGCGGATCTTTAATCAACCTGTGGACAAAAAATTCTATCATCTTCAACCTTGGGACAAACCAGCCGAAATAAAGTGAGAGAAAAACTCCATGGCCGAGCTTGAAGGACCTCCATGCAACTTTGGTTAAGTCACTCTTTCCACTAGCTCGCTTCATTAAACTTGACCTCCATACCTTGGGCAACATACTAGGAGCAAGAAAGTTAAGTTTTGGTGAGGTTTTGAATAACTTCAAAAGTGGTAAGTGAGTGTTTTCGATTCTTATTTCATTAAAAGTGTAACCAAGGTTGTGGGTAGTTAATTTATGGAAGAATTTTTCAAGTTTAATGTTTTAATGGAGATTTACATTTTGGCAGCCATAGAAATTCAGTATATGTAGCTTGTTTTTACTTGTTTATGGTTGTTTAAGATGTTATTAATGGCAGCATGGATATGTGTATAACGGTTTGGAATTGGGTCATTAAACTTGACCTCCATACCTTGGGCAACATACTAGGAGCAAGAAAGTTAAGTTTTGGTGAGGTTTTGAAGAACTTCAAAAGTGGTAAGTGAGTGTTTTCGATTCTTATTTCATTAAAAGTGTAACTAAGGCTGTGGGTAGTTAATTTATGGAAGAATTTTTAAAGTTTGATGTTTTAATGGAGATTTACATTTTGGCAGCCATGGAAATTCAGTATGTGTAGCTTGTTTTTACTTGTTTATGGTTGTTTAAGATGTTATTAATGGCAACATGAATATGTATATAATGGTTTGGAATTGGGTATGTAAATGGGGTATGTTCATGTGGTTAAATAGTGTAAATGGACTTTGAAAAATTCTGTTTTATAGTGTGCATATTGAGAATGATTACAAGTTGTCCAAAATGACCAAAATGTGTTGTTATATGTGTTAATAGTAAGGTACAAACCAGAATTGGCATGAAGGAAGTAGTTTGGTAAGTGTTGAATATGTAATTGGTAAGTGATGAGAAGTGTGTAGTAGGGCAGTGTGTATTTTGACTTAAAACCTTAAGTGTGTGACTCCAATTGGTATAAGACCAATTGAAGGTGAAACTAGGCACAAAATGTGCCAACTTTCATGAAGGAAGTTTTTCAAAATTCTGCCTAGAAGGTGACTTGAAAAATGACCAAATCCGGATTAGTGACTTGAAAGCCTGAAAATTGACCATTTAGGCAGTAGTTAGTGTTTTGACCATAATTTACTCAAAACAGGTCCAATTGACCTAAAATTTTTACCATGAATAGTTTAGACATATATCTATAATTCTTGTGAAGACACCAAAGCCCAGAAATGGCCAGAAGCAAGTCAAATAACTTGCACAAGTTTAGGTACCAAAACTGGCCGAACCAAAATTGACCTAAAAATGACTTAAGCTTACCATTTTGGTGCATTCTGTCCAGCATTGGTAAATTGACCATAACTTGGTCTACACAACTTAGAATGACCTGAAATTTTGCCCCGCGTGCAATAACACATAGACCTACAAGTTTGTAGTTTGGACCGGAACCCGAAAACCGATGAAACTAGGTTATCTGGCTAGGTCAAATTAGTATACCAAAATCTGACAAATTGCAATAAAATGCAATGTACTTGAAAATGAATTTGGTAATATGTACCAACACTAAAGGGCTATGAAATGTGACATATTGGTAACATTAAACATAATTCACCTAGAGTGCATCGAGGGTCAACATTTTAGGTTGACTAAGGAAAATAATAGAATTCAATAAATTAATTATTAAGCCTTATTGTTAGAGACAGTTTAAATGAGTACTGAAACACTTCAAATTGTGCGTTTCAGTTAGCAAAGACTCAGGGAAGGGGAAAGAAACACTGAGTCAGGGCCAAGAGACATTTATCAGAGGTTTGTGCACAACAGTTATTTCTTTTGACTTTTCAATTAAAATAAATTATGAGAATTTTGTATATTATTATTTTGAATTGTGAAAATTTGTTTGAATGAAAATTTGATGGATACTTATTGCTTAAAAAACATTACAAATGGTTTGAAACTACAGCTATCATGTATATTGATTGAATTCCTTGCTAGCTTGTTTAGTGGGACGAATTGACTTTGAATTCCCTCTCTGGCTGAAGTGTTGAGGTTGTGCCTGTTGAGGACGAATAGAATGAGTACTCATATTATTGCTAGCTAGCTATGTTATTCCTTACTAGCCATCGGCTTTTGGGATGAATTGAGCTTTGGAATATGATTAAGCTGTGTGTGTGATTTATTGACATTTATTGTGATATTGTGAAATGGAGTTTAAATTTTTTGTGACATTTACTGTCTTTTGAATTTAACTATGGTTTTAAGTATCCACTATTTGTACGACTTATGATTTGTGATTTAAAGTTGCATTTTGTTAATGTTGTGCACCACTGAGACATTGGCTCAGCGATAGCTTTTCATTACTATCGCCGGTAGACAGACTGACAGATCAGCAGAATAGGCTGCTAGTGCTACATTGAGAGTTCATCGGGTATATTGAGTATACCATATTTTGCATTTTGTATTGTAATGTATGTTCACTGTATGTATATATTGTTCTTGATTTTGAGCAGTTGTAAATTAAAATTGTACATTAAAGTTGTAAACTAAGTTTGTAAATTATTTTGGCTTGTAAATATTGTGATATATTTCTTTTATCTCAGCTTTTGAAAACATTGGAAAATTATTGTAGATTTGAGTTTGCAAATGTTGAGAAACTTATTGTGTTGATTGGATATTGGAGTTTGGGATTGAGAAAAATATTGGAAGTGTTTTTTATAGGTTTTTGAAGAACTGTTTTATTCAAAATACAGATGGCACTCTGCCAAAATTTTTACAGAAATTGTTAGTACTTCAAATGTGTTATCTGGTTTCACTTCAGTTAAAAAAATTTTTTTAACACCTGTAAATAGTACTCACCACTGTAAAAAGAAGTAAGAAAAGGTTTAAAATCCCTCGTAGTGTATTTAATGGGTTATCAATAGACGAAGTTGATAATTCATTATGTATACTTCTGGATCATGTTATGCCTTATGGAGGGGTAGGGTGTGACATAGGAAGTGCCATTGATGTGTCAATGCTAAATTATTGTAACACCCCTATTTGCATAGCCTGGTATATTTCACTATTTCGGTGACCGGTGTTAGTCTGGACAATTAAGGGGATTAAAACCATACTTAAGACAACTAGATAAGCCATAAACACAAATAATTAGTAATTGTCAATTAGTTAAGTATAAATAAGAAAAACAGAACATAAGAAGTTAAACGAGCCGAGAGTCATAGCGATGGGTGACCTTCTTGGGAAGGACTGCGAAGTCGATTTAAACTCAAATTTCAAACCGTAAAATGTGACGTTGTGGTTCTTAGGACTATTACGAACATATTGGAAAAGAGAAAATCACGAAAAAGAATTGTTAAGCCAGTCAAATAATTAGTTCAGGGAGCCGGAAGAAGTATTGAATTATTTGCAAACCGGGTTATACCGGCGAGGGGCAATTTGGTCAATTGACCCCGAGAGCTGACTCTTGACCTAACTGTCAAATAAATTAAAGAAAAGAAAATTTTAGAATCGAAAATTAAATTAAAGAACTAATTGAAAAATAAATAAAAAAAAGGAAAGAAAAAGTAAAAAGTGATGACATCATGCATGAGGTCATGCATGATGCAATAAATATATAATTAATAAATTTAATTAATTTGATTTTTTGGTCTTCCATAAGACTAAAACATTAAGAAAAGAAAAGGAAAAAAAAAAAAAACAAAAAACCATCTTCTTCCTTTGCCGCCCCATATCCCTCTCTCAACTCTCCCTCACCAAATCACTATTAAAGCTCATCTTTGAGCTTGAAAACTTCAAGATCCCACCATAGAAAATAATCTTGCCAAGGTTAAAAAGTGTTTGGGCAACTAGAAAACAAGGTCTAAGAAGGAAGAAAGAAGAAAAGAAGAGGTTTGAAGAGGAAAAATTTTCTGCACTAAGGTTAGTAAACTAAACTTAACTTTCTAGTTGAATTAATGGTGATTATAGCATGAAGAACTTAGAAATATGGTTGAAATGAAATAAAAACAATTGTGAGGGACCAAATGTAAATTTTGGCCAGCCATGGTACCTTGAAATTTTGATATGTTCAATTTAGTTTAGACATGAATTTGACATTGGTTAAGGTTGAATATGTGATTAGTGTAGTAAATTGGGTATGAATTAATCAATTGCATGAATTAGGGTTTTGGGCACCTAGGGTTTGGGAGGCAAAAATATGAGAATTAGTCAAATGGTGTGTTTGACCTTGTTTGAGATGAAAAATGGTCATTTGTGACCAATTGAGATGTGTTGGCAGTGTTAGAAGTGAGTTTAAATTCGGATTGAAAATGGCCATGCTGCAGGCAGCAGGACCAAGGTCCCTTTAAGGGACCAAAACTGAAAATTTACAAGTCCAATTGGTGTAAGGCCAATTGGGAATGAAAATAGACACAAAATGACACATTTTTCATTTAGGAATCATGCCCAAAAAGTGATCAAAACCTAGTGAATAAATTGACCAAATCCAGATTTATGCAGTCTGATCTGTACAAAAATGACCAAATGAACAGTGTTTGTTCATTTGGCCATAAATTGGGCTAGGTAGGTCTAAATGACTAGTGGACAGCTGAGATATAGACCTAAAACTTTCATGAAGAACATAAACCCAAATTATGCCCTTAACCAAGTCATTTGGCCAGCCAAATTTGGTGACCTAAAACTGCCAGAACCAGTTTGGTGCCCAGAAATCTGGGTTAAGTCTAATCCGGCAGCCATGATTCAAATGGCTATAACTTGAGCTAAAAAACTCCAATTGGAGTGGTTCAAAAAGGAGAATAAAGTTAAGACAATAGGGAACATTTTCTATGAAGAAAGTTTTATCAGATTCTAATAGAAAAATGACCAATGGAATAGTGCAACATAAGACACTAAAACTAAAAAATTGCAAATTTGCCTAAAAGACTTAGATTTTGAGTAAACAACCAAAACAAATAAATTTAGTAACCAAAATGTGGTATGTGGGTGAAGTTGGAATTCCCATACCTATTAAGCCTTAGAAAGTCAATAAATTGACTTGAATAGTGTAGTAAATAGTAACCCCGAAACATAAATTTTAAAGAACGTCAAGTTTAGCATATTAAAGCTAGGTATAAGTGAATTTAAATTTATTTTTGGACTAATGATGAGTTATGATACTGAAACACTGTGAAACTGTGTGTTCTAGTGAAAAAGAACACCGGGAAAGAACCCGAGAGATCGAGTCAAGGTCAAGAGGCGACTCGTATAAGGTTTGTGCACAACGTAGAATTTCTGTAAATTTTCTTTAGCATATTGTTTTGAATAATTTGAAATATTGAATTGTGACATCATTATGATGAAGTATTTATGATGCTTTTGATTTAAATTATTGAAAGTTATTTGTGTATATTTGAATTGGCAACGTTTAGTTAATTGTTAAGATAAGTTTTGAAACCACAGTGTCATGACCATATATTTGAACACCTCACTAGCATGACTAGTGGGGGTAATCAGTTTTGAATTTTATTTCCTTCTCTAGCTAAGTGTTGAGGTGTGTGCCAGTAGAAGAAGAAATTGAATGGATATCCATATA
Organism: Hevea brasiliensis; assembly: GCF_030052815.1. Taxonomy (NCBI): domain Eukaryota; kingdom Viridiplantae; phylum Streptophyta; class Magnoliopsida; order Malpighiales; family Euphorbiaceae; genus Hevea; species Hevea brasiliensis. The sequence continues at coordinate 36,736,427 of NC_079499.1, read as the reverse complement.
TTTGAGCTAGCTAGCCTTGTGATGTGACTTCTCCTTAGCCTCTGGCTATTGAGATTATATTTGTTTCGAATGGCATGATATAACTGTGGGTTTTATGAAATTGGTTTTGACACTTCGAAATGAACTTGTTTGGATTAAAATCTCATAATTCATGTTTTGTATTTAATTTTCATGTTCAATTCAATTTTTGAATAAATATGATTTAAATTCTGCATAAAGGTTATTTTAGTATGTTGTGCACCACTGAGTCATTGTACTCAGCGATGGCTATTATTGCTGTCACAGATATCGAGACTAGAGGAGCAGCAGAGTGAGCTGCTAAGGATTGTGGAGCCACCTCCCCTGAAGTTTTATCGGGTATATTTTATACCCTGACTGTAAAAATTTATTTTGATGTATGTAATGTATGTAAAGGTATGGACATGTAAAACTGGTCTTGAGCAGTTTGTATAAAGTTTGTAAAAAATTTTAGTTTGAATTACTCTTAATGTAAATTTTTGTAATGATGTATATAAATTATTTTATCTTTAATAAAATATGAATGGAAGTATTTTGTTTTAAATTGAATGAAATTAATTAATGGTATTTTGATGATTGTTGAATATTGGAAATTGTGGATTTGAATTTTTGGAGATTGATAAATGGTGTTGAAATTGATTGGGATGATTGTGAATTTGAAGAAGTTGTTGAGACAAATTATTGGAAGTGTTTTTTACAGGAATTTGACGAACTGTTTTCTCAAAATATAAACGGTACTCTGCTGAAATTTTTATAAAATTTGCGGAAAAATAAAATGAGCCAAAAATTTTAACTAGTTTTCAACTTTAATTAAATGTTTTAATACCTATTAGAAAATGCTCACCACTTATAAAAAGTAAAAAAATTGATTTTAAAATCCCTTGTAAGGTACTTAATGAGTTATCGGTAGTTCATTAGGTATTCTACGGGATCATGTTATGCCTTACAGAGGAGTAAGGTGTGACAATTATAGTCATTTTGGGTGAATTAAATGTGAATTGAGGTTGGTTAGTGGAAATAATTGAAGAAATGAAAAATTGAACCTAGGGCAGAATTTGCACATTGAGTTCAGTATGTTTGATAGCCCATAAATTGAGTTACACAACTCCAATTAGTGTGAAATGAATTGGGGATGAAACTTAAGACATAGGGCTAGAATTTTCATGAAGAGACTCAACCCAGAAACTGCCTAGAAATTACCTAAAACTTGCCTTGAACTTAGAGACAAAATTCTGGAACTGCAGAATTTGACCATATGAACAGTAAACTTTGCATGGCCATAACTCTCTCTAGAAAACTCCGATTTAGGTGATTCTTGAACTGATAGAAACTTAAAACATAGTAGAACATTTCACATGGAGAACTTGAGGCCAAATTTGTCACACCCTACCCCTTCGTAAGATGTAACATGATCCCGTAATACACCTAATGAATTTCTGTACTTCGCCTACCGGTAACCCATTAAATATGCTATAAGGGATTTTAAAACAATTCTCATGAAATTTAAAGCATCGATTAAAATCTGGTGTTATAAAAATTTTTCAAAATTTCGACAGAGTGCCGACTGTATTTTGAGAAAACAGTTCTTCAAACCTGAAAAGGAAAACACTCCCAATATGTTTTCTCAAATGCAACTCTAATAAACTTCATTTCATCTCACAATTCAATCTCAATAATCAAATCAATTCATTTTCAAACCAACCTCATCATAAAAGAAACATTTTATTGATTACAAGACTCAAAAATTAATATTACAAAATTATTCAGGTAAATGAAATCTCAAATTTACATTTAATTACATACCAAAATATTTTACAAGAGTTTTTATACAACTGCTCAAATAATTTACATACATATTATTACATGCATACATCAAAACCTATGTACATGGGTATACCTATGATATGCCTGGAGCTGATATGAATGTGTCTTTAAAGAAGCTTACTTAACTGCTCTATGCTCTTTTCACCTGTGACAGCATGTAAAGCTATCGTTGAGTGGTGAACTCAGTGGTGCACAACTATAATTTAAAACATAGTACAATATACATTGACAAAATTATAACAATTAATTTGAAAGTCTCAAAATTCAACAAAATTCCAAAAGTCAAAATCTTCATTGCCAATAATATAAATCATTAGTTAAAATGACTTTGAGTAAGAAATTCAATCAAATCACAACTGGACATTTAAAGTAATTCCAGCAATCATGAAAATAAAGATTAATTCCAACAAAATCAATTATGCATAAATCCCATTTGAAATCGAAATTCTTTACTATTAAAAAACCATTATTTATCTCACTAACTATGCAAGACTAATCCGCAGGGCCATCTTCGAGGTGATTCTAACTCCCTATAGTCGGGGAGGTCAAATCATCGTGCACAGTACACGTCATAATAATGAAACTTCCGAAAGGGCCATAACATAAAAACTTAGATCTAACCTCTAATAAGAGGAGAATCTAAGCCTGTGCACGTACCATGGTAATCAAAACAAAGCTAACTCCATTGTCTCCTCAACAAATGAGAGAGATGGGTAATAACCTAGTTAAGCATCTATAGTGAGATACAAAACAATATCATCAATCTCTTTATCCTTTTTGTGAGCATAAATCACAACACAATTCGATTCAAAGTCAATTCCAATATCCAATAATTTTTTTGCTCATCACAATTCAAAACATAAATTTGTATTTTTCCATGCAAAGTGCCCATCACAATTCAAAACATATTCTATCACAATTTTTCAAAACATAATTTATTAAATCCACAACAATGCTTAATACTTGTAGAAATACCATTTTACAAAGCTAAATTCATACATACTATAACAATTTCAATAATCATTAAATTAAATCCAATACTTGATAAACATAATAAATAAGGAAAATAACGTCATTTAATCGTATAAAATATTCAGAACAAAATCAATTAAAATATAGTTGTGCACAAACCTCTGATGATTCACCTCTTGGCCTTGACTGAATGTTCCTTATGCTTTTCAATATCCTTTTCAACTGAAACACACAATTTAAAGTGTTTCAGTACACAGTTAAATCGTTTCTGACAATAAAATCCAATATCTAAATTTTCTTGGTACTATTTCCTTCAATTCATTTCATTAGTCAACCTATAATGTTGACCTTTGATGCACTCTAAGTGAGTCAATTTTAATGTTCCCAATTTGTCACATTTTATAGTCTCTAAGTATTTGTATATGTTACCAATTTCATTTTAAAGCTAATTGCATTTTATTTTAATTATTCAGATTTCATGGCCAATGTTTACTATCTATTGGACCAAGCTACAGTGTAAATTTAATAGATTTCTCTTCATTAAATTTTTTCTCATTGTGTCTTCTTTAATTTCCTTTTTGAATCATGTCATTTGGATTTGTATAACTCAAGTTATGGTCAATTTTGAATTTTGGTTCCCTTACTAGGCAGTTTTAGTATTACACTTTGCCAATTTTATTTGAGTAGGTTGCTGCTATATTTAGGTCTATTACTCTTCATAGGATATGTTACCCTATGACTTGTGGTCACTAAGAATTTTTTATTGTAATTTTTTAAGTCTTGTAGAGTTACTTATGGCCAAGTTATTGGACTGGACTCAATGGTCTTGTAGTGACAGGATTTTCAACTAGGGCAGTAGCTTTGATCCAATATTTGAGCTTCTTGCATTCATAAGGTGAGGGAGAGGTCTAAAACAAAGTTGAAAGTCTATTTCTTAGCTTTCCAAAATGGTATGGCTCATTTTGTTTGAAGACTTCTAGTGGGAGTTATACTTAAAACACTTTGCTGGAGTTAATGGTCATTTGAACCATTTCCAGATTTGGTATGCCAAATTAATCAAGTTAATTGACCTAGTTCCCTAAGTTTCTTAGTTTTGGTCAAAATACAATTATTGTAGGCCTATGTCTTAGTGAAAATTTGGCACTAGTTTCAGGGCATTTGGAGTTATATGGACCAAGTTATGATCATTTTACTATTGCTGGTCAAGTTGCACTTATATTGCAAAGTTAGGTCATTTTTAAGTCAAAGTCAATTTGGCCAGTTTTTGTAACCCAACTTTTGCAAGCATTTTGACTGGGTTATGGTCATTTATGGGCTTTGGTGTCTTCATAATAGTTGTATCTCTATGTCTAATCTTTCCATGGTATAAATTTCAGGTCATTTGGACCTGTTTTTGAGTGAGTTATGGCCAAAATACTGACTACTGTTCATATCGTCAAAATTCTAGGTTTTCATGTCATGCAATTCAGGATTTGGTCATTCTTTTAGGTCACTTCTAGGTAGAATTTGGACAACAATTCTCCATGAAAGTTGGCCTATTTTATGTCTAGTTTCATGTCCAATTGGCCTCATACCAATTGGAGTCACAACTTTACACTTATAACCTAATTTATACACTGCCTTTATCAATCACACAACCTGCACACAAATTGCACTTCCAATGTTTAATCCTCCTTCTCCCAAACTACAATACCATATTCATAACACTTTTAATCTCATTCATCAAGTCAAGTTGGTAAATTCCCAACAGTTTACTCAAGTCCTTATTAATCAATACAGAACCCTAATTCACAAAGTCAAGGTCAACAATATATACTTGCAAATAATTAGTTAATACTTGAAATTTCCACTAACAACTTACAATACACTCCCACTAATCTATCAATACCATAATTCAACAATAAAATTCATGAATTACCAATCCCTTAAGTGCCTCAAGGCTGCCACATTTAAGCTCAATTGTCCAAAGTCTCTAACACTTATTCAAACCCCTAATTCAATTATCATTTCAAACATACATGCCCATAAGCTCTAATTCATTTATTTACTTAAATTAACATGTCTAACCATCAATTACAAGTAGAATTAACTAACTTCCCATAAACTTCCTTGGCTGCTGAATTTAAATCCCCACAAATACTCATCCAATTATTTCAATTTCTCCACAATTTAACTCATCACAACATCAATTCAAAGTTTAATTAAGCAAGGGAGGAAAAATAAGCACTAACCTTTTTTGAGCTTGAATAAAACCTCACCAAACTTCCTTCTTTTTGCTCCCAATATTCTGCCCAAGATGTGTACACCACTTTTAATGAAGACACTTATAGGAATCATGGCTTGATTATGGAGGAGAGGAAGCTTACATGTGGGATGGCCATGGAGGACAATGGGAGAATTTGGGAGAAATGGAATTCGGCTAAGATGAAAAATGAAGAAGAAGATGTTATTGTTGCCCTCTTTGTCCACTAATGGCCTTAAATATGTCCACTAATTCCCCCACTAAGTATAATTAATATTATAATAATCCAAGTTTTTCCTAATTGCAATTATGCCCTCATTTTTCACTATTTACATTATGTGTAATTTTTCTTATTTTCATGGCATTTTCAAAATTTAATACTATTTATTTTTTATGGAAATTTAGGTCAAAAGTCAACTCGAGATGTCAAATGACCAAGATGCCCCTCTTCGGGTTATATTTTGGATTTTTCGTTACTACCAATTTACTCCTTATACTGCCGATTTCTTTAATTTTCATTTTTCATTTATATTGACTCACTAAATTTTCTTTGACATTTCCAATGTCAATTACACATCAGTAGACCTTTAATTATGTCCCGAAAATATTTCCCTGAATTCCCCGCGGTCCAGGGCTAGTTAATGGTTCTCGCCGTAACTTTCCGGTGCAGTCACCCATCGCTATGGGTTCAGCTTGTTTAACTTAGTCACATTTTATCTATTTTATTTTTCCTTAATTTTTTTCATCACATATTTCATTATTTTATGCTTCCTCATTGTCATTACAGTGTAGTTCCAGACATTCTGACTTTTTGGGGTAGACATTAGTAGTCAAAACAGTAGGATGTGCGGACTATGAAAATGAGGGTGTTACAAAATTATGGACTTAACCCAATTAAATTGCTAAGCAAAGTTGAATCACCGAATCTGTAGAAATCTGGAAATCTTCAGATTTACCATATGAACAGTAAATTTTTCATGGCCATAACTCTCTAAAAAACTCCGATTTAGGTGATTCTTAAACCGATAGAAACCCAAGACATAGTAGAACATTTCGTATGAAGAACATTAGACCAAATTATGGACTTAACTTGATCAAATTATTGAATGAAGTTGGATCGATAATCTACCAGAACTAAAACTGCAGGGTGAACAGTAACATAAACAATAACTGTTTTTTGGTCATAACTTGAGCTACACAGCTCCGAATTATGCGATTCAAAAAGAAAAACAAAATTAAGACCCAGATGAACAATTTTTGTGAAGAACACCTCACCAAATTTTGATCGAAACTAGGTAAAAATTGGGTTTAAAGATTAGGGCACTAATCTGCCCAAAACCAAAATTTTCTAAAAATTGCAAAGCTAACTTGGGATGCATTAAACATTCATGCAATAAGTTCTTGGCAGCAATTGAGATTAGTATTGAGGTATTCTATTTGTGTATTTTTAGTAGAAAAAGAAATTGGAATGGACAAAGAGAAGTAGGTAACAAGAAAGGAGAATTATTAAAGGTTTGTGCACAACTAACATTTTTCTTTGTTTTAACTTTGTAAATGGATTTGAATGAGTTTATTTGAATGAGTTTGATTTGGAATGAGTTTATTTTGAATGAGGTATGGTTTTTCTCTTGCATTTGAGAAATTTGTTTGTTGCCACCCCTTTTATAGGTTTTATGATGATTTGAATATGTTATTGTTTTGCAAATGTGATTATTGATTTAGAAACACTTGAAAGTTGTTTTGAAACCACAGTTAGCATGACAGTCGCTTCGGAACTCTCGAGTAGTAACTGCTACTTGGGGTTTGATATTTAATATGATTATGTCTCCCATTAATAACGGTTAGTGGGGTAAGACTACATGAGTACTCATTAGCTAGCTAGCCCTTCCCTCATTAATTGAGATTGCTTTATCGTGGTGTACAACACGGCACTAATCGTGAAATTTTGTGTCATGGCCTAAACTGTGTATTGATGTTGGCAACACTAATGCTTGTGAATTGTGATTTATGAAGTGTGATTTCTCTTTTGAAATGTTATTCTAATAAATGGCTCTTATAGACTTAGAACTATTATGAAGTTTTCATTCTTAAGAAAAATGTGATTTATTATGCTTTCACAAATTGTGTTTTACCTTAGGTTTTAAAGTTATTAGTTGTGCACCACTGAGTGATATACTCAGCGATAGCTTCTTTATGCTGTCGCAGGTAAGGGAAAGGTTAAAGATACCGAGTGAGAGACTTGGAAGCAGCATTTTAGTATTGATTGTGGGTATTTACGTTAGGTATACCCTTGTGATTCCTATGGATGTATTTTGTACCTATATGTATGGATGTACGGACATTGAGCAGTTTGTATTAAAAAGTACTGCATTACTAAAGTATTTTGAGTTTGTAACTATTTGTATTTTATTTTGATACTTATGGAAATGTAACTTTTGTAATATTTAGTCTATCATTATTTCCAATGATTGTTTACATGGAATTTTAACTATCCTCATGCAGTTTTCCACAAAAGAATTGATAAGATAAAAGCTATGATTTGTTTAAAATTCTTTGTAGCATAACTAATGGGTTATCGGTAGGTGGAGTTCGGTAATTCATTAGGTATGCTACGGGAACATGTCATGCCTTACCAGGGATAAGGTGTGACATGTTTTAGTGGTATTAGAGCTTTGGTTTTTATATAATTTTGAAATTACATGTTTGAAAATTTTTGATAAGTACAACTGCTCAACTGTCATTAATTGATACATATAGTGCATTACATCATAAATATGGACTAATAGAGGGAAATCTCATTGTGTTGGTTATCTAGGGAGTAGAATTCTTTGTGATTCAGTATGGAAGAGGAGGATCACATAGTGGAGTAATCAGTAGTAGCTGAGGTACAGGGGGAGGCCCCAGCTCCTCAGAATGCCAGTGGATCGGCTGCACCTATCCCACCCATGCAGTTTCCTGCTCAGTTCGCTCAGTAGATGGCTGCACTCTTTCAGCAAATGGCTGGCAATATACCAGTCCAAGCTCCTGTGCAGGCACCTCTAGTGAAACCACCATCCCCAGCTAGTCAATATGATAAGTTAATGAAGTATGGGACAACAGAGTTCAAGGGTATAGTGGACCCATTGGAAGCTGAGCAATGATTAGAACGAATGGATAGAGTATTCAAGAAACTGCACTGCACTGATGATTTGAAGTTCGAATACTCGATCTCTCTACTGCATGGAGATGCATATAAGTGGTGGAAGACCATTCCTCATAGTTTGGTTGAGCTTCCTATGTTGACATGGGATGACTTTCTCGGAGAATTTAGACAGAAGTATGTTCCCGACACATATGTAGATATGAAGCTACAAGAGTTTCTTAGTTTGAAGCAAGGGAACAGGACTGTAGCCGAGTATGAGAGAGACTTTTCCCACCTCATCCACTATGTTGGAAGCCTACTTACTACCAGTAGAGATATATGCAAATGGTTTGAGGCCGATTGAGGCCTAGTTTGAGATTGCAAGTGGTTGGGTTTCAACATGACAACTTCTCTGGGTTAATATCACAGGCCCTTGAATTGGAAAGGATAGAACTGGAAGGGGCATCTGAGAAGGTAACCACTAAAAAAGAGAAGAGCAGTAAGCCTACAGGTCAGAGTCTAAGTAACAATTCGGATAAGAGAAAGAGCTTTGGGGGACCAAGTAACAGAGGATCTAGTAGGGAAAGATTCTCAGGGCAGAGGCCACCTAGATCCAAACAGTAGACATCTAGGGGTTCCTTTCCTGCTCGTACCTGTAAGACCTATGGTAGGAATCATAGAGGAGTATGTTATAAGGCCATAGGAGCCTGTTACAACTGTGGTGGAAGTGGGTGTTTTGCTAGAGATTGTACTAGTGCTCGCAGGTCTGGGCTGTCTACCACCACTGAGGGATCTGTTCATGGTTTTGCTTCTAGAGGACAACAGACAGCTAGTAGAGGTCAAGGCAGGGGTAGAGGTAACTCTTCTGGCAGCCGGGCACAGCGAGCCAACCAGAGCAGAGTGGTGCATCAGTCAGGGTGTACACCATGCGCCAAAGGGAGGAAACTGAGACATCAGATGTTGTAGCTGGTACTTTCTCCATCTTTGGTAGAGATGTATACATGTTGTTTGACCCTGGTTCTACACATTCTTATGCTAATGCCAGTATTGCATGTTCTGTTGCTATTCCTTGCTTGAAAATGGATTATGATGTGCTAGTGACTAGCCCCTTAGTGCAAGAGGTTAGGGTAACAAATTGTATAAGGATTGTTCTTTGGTGATCCAAGGACATACATTCTTGTCAGACTTAAGACATGCCCTTCCGAGATTATGATATCATCTTGGGCATGGATTGGTTAGCCAGGCATCACGCCATGATCGACTGTAGACTGAAGACAGTCACTTTTGGTCTTCCTGAGTATGCAGACATAGAGATACATGGGGAGAGACAGTTATTGCCATCCAACATCATTTCAGCTGCACTTGCTAGAAAGCTGATTAGAAAGGGATGTGAAGCTTATCTAGCTCATGTGATAGACACCCAGGTGGAGAGTCCAAATCTTAAAGATATTCCTATGGTATGGGATTTTCCGAATGCCTTTCCGGAAGAATTGCAGGGATTGCCTTCGAAAAGAGAGGTGCAGTTTGAAATTGAGACTATGCCTAGTGTGGAACCAATCTCCATCACTCCTTATAGGATGGCACCTGCTGAGTTGAAAGAGTTGAAGGTGCAATTGCAGGAATTGTTAGATAAGGGTTTCATCTGCCCTAGCGTGTCACCTTGGGGAGCACCAGTATTATTTGTAAAGAAGAAGGATGGTACTCTCCGCCTATGCATAGACTACAAGCAGTTGAATAAGGTGACCATAAAGAATAGACAACTTCTGCCATGGATCGATGATTTGTTTGATCAGTTGAAGGATACAACTGTATTCTCCAAAATTGACTTGAGATCGGGCTACTACCAGTTGAGGGTGCAGGAGCAAAGTATTCCTAAAACTGCCTTTAGGACTCGGTATGGCCACTATGAGTTCTTGGTAATGCCATTCGGATTGACTAATGCTCTAGCTACTTTTATGGGCTTGATGAACACTATCTTTAGGCCATGTTTGGACCAGTTTGTTGTGGTTTTCATTGATGATATTTTGGTGTACTCAAAGAATGCAGAGGAACACGACAAGCACTTGAGGATAGTATTACAGACTTTGAGGGAGAAGCGGTTGTATGCCAAACTATCGAAATGTGAGTTTTGGCTAAAGGAGATTACATTTTTGGGGAATATTGTATTTGCAGAGGGTATCCAAATGGATCCTAGCAAAGTAAAAGCCATTCGTAATTGGAAGCCACTTAGAAATGTCACAGAAGTTCGGAGTTTCCTTGGTTTAGCCGGGTATTAACGAAGGTTTGTGAAGGGATTCTCCATGCTAGCATCTCCACTGACCAAGCTACTTAGGAAGGATGTAAAATTTTAGTGGACTGATCGGTGCCAAGAAAGTTTTGATGAGTTAAAGAGGCATTTAACTGAAGCTCCAGTCTTAACCTTGCCCACTTTGGGTAAGGAGTATACCATATACAGTGATGCTTCTCATAACATATTAGGCTATGTGTTGATGCAAGATAGAAACGTCATTGCCTATGCTTCACGCCAGCTTAAACCGCATGAGAGGAATTATCCTACACATGACTTGGAGCTAGCAGCCATTGTCTTTGCCTTAAAGATCTGGAGACATAACTTGTATGGAGAGAGATGTTATATATACATAGATCATAAAAGTTTGAAGTACTTGGGCACAAAAAAGGAGTTAAATTTGAGGTAGAGGAGATGGTTAGAGCTGATAAAAGATTATGATTGCTTGATAGGCTATCAGCTTGGAAAGGCAAATGTTGTAGCTGATGCTTTAAGTCGCAAGACTATGGCTGGTTTGAGGGTTTCTCCATTGTACATGGTGCATGAGTTAAGGACATTGTATGCTAATTTGGAGATTAATGAAGATGGGCAGGTGGTAGCTACTTGGCAAGTGAAGCCAATGCTGGCAGAACAAATTAAAGCAGTTGCACAGAAGGATGATAAGTATGTGAAGTTAATGGAAGAGGTTCAAATGGTAAGAAGCTAGAATTATCAGTAAATGATGAGTGCTTGTTGTTATATAAGGGCAGAATGTGCATTCCTAAGAATGTTGAACTGAGGCAGACCATTTTAAAGGAAACACATGATTCACCTTTTACAATGCACCCTAGTGGAACCAAAATGTACAGAAATGTGAAGGAGCACTATTGGTGGAGAGGAATGAAGAAAGACATTGCAGAATATGTTGCCAAATGGCCAACTTGTTAGCAAGTAAAGGCAGAACACCAAGTGCCTGCAGGGTTGCTACAGCCATTGCCAATTCCTGAGTGGAAATGGAAAAGAATCACTATGGATTTCGTGACAGGACTTCCACATACACAAAAGAATCATGATGCAGTTTAGGTTATTGTTGATAGATTGACCAAGTCTGCACACTTTTTGCCAGTGAGGATGGGTTACAGCCTGGAAAGATTGGCCAAACTGTACATTGATGATGTGGTGAGGTCTATTGTGTCAGACAGAGACCCAAGGTTCACTTCTAGATTCTAGGGTAGTCTCCAAAAAGCCCTAGGAACTAGATTGAACTTCAGTACAACATTCCATCCACAGACAGAGAGCCAATCTGAAAGGATCATTCTGATTTTGGAGGATATACTTCGGGCTTGTGTGATTGAGTTTGAAGGGAGTTGGGACACACACTTGCCTTTGATTGAATTTGCGTACAACAACAGTTATCAGTCAAGCATCAGGATGCCTCCATATGAAGAACTTTATGGCAGAAAGTGTAGAACTCCCTTGTGTTGCGATGAAGTGGGCGAGAGGAAGTTGATTGGCCTAGAATTAGTGCAGCAGACGGAAGAAAAGGTTAAGCTCATTAGAGACAGATTCAAAATTGCAACAGATAGACAAAAGTCCTACATTGACCTAAGGAGAAGAGATATTCGGTACAGTGTAGGTGATAAGGTGTTCCTCCATGGAAGAGGATCATGAGGTTTGGTAGAAAGGGGAAACTAAGTTCTCACTTCATTGGGCCATATGAGGTTCTGGAAAGAGTGAGTCCATTGGCATATAAACTTGCATTGACTTCGGAGTTGAAAAAGATTCACAATGTCTTCCATGTCTCCATGTTGAGGAGGTACAGATCAAACCCCTCTCACATTTTTCCAGTAGAGGAGACTGAGGTGAATCCAGACCTGACATATAACGAAGAGCCCATAAAGATCTTGGCGTATGAGGTGAAGTAGCTGAGGAATAAGCAAATACCTCTGGTGAAAGTGCTGTGGAACCATCATTCAGGCCAGGAGGCTACATGGGAGCGTGAGGAGGACATGAGAAGGCAGCACCCACAGCTATTCAGAGAATGAGACTAGGTAAATTTCGAGGATGAAATTTTATTGTTAAGGAGGGGAGAATTGTAACACCCCAAACCTCTAAGTTATGAATAGTACTATTTTTTGTCTGTGACTAGTACTTTTCAAAGACATCTTGAGGACCGAAAATAAATGAAAAATTAATTCAAATAGACACAATAAAAATTCAAGTGAAAAAAAAAATCTAAGGATTCATCGGATATTATAAAAAAAAGGATTATGACCCGATGGGGGCATTTTGGTCAATTCACCTCAAGAGTTGACTTTTGATCAAAATGTTAATTAAATTAATTGAAATTAATGAATTAAATTATGAGGTAAAAATTGAAGAAAAATTCAAGTAAAAATATGTAGGAAAATTTAAGAAATGAAAACTTAAACTTTCATTTCCATTATGAAAAAATTAAAATGAAGGACTTATGGGCTTTTGATAATTAAATTTAATTATTTAATTAAAAGGAAAAATTAAGTGTAAATGTAAAAAAAAAAAGGGAATAAAAATTTAAGTTTAATTATCCTTATGACACAATTAAAATTTATAATTTTAATAAACTAATTTTGGGGATAAATAAATAAATAAATAAATATATATATAAGAAGACAAATGTCTTCTTCATTTTTTTTTTCATAAGGTGTCACCACCCTCTCCTCTTTCTTCCTCTCTCTCTCTTTTTCTCTTCTTCTTCCACTTCTTCCCCTCATTGATTTCCCCTCCCAAGTTTTAATTCCCTTAAATTCCCTTCATAAAACATCAAAGAGATCTTTGATTAAGAGATTGAAACAAGAAGAACAAGATTTGGAAGAGATTGAAAGTGGAAAAAATCATCAAATGAGGTAAGCTCTCTCTTTCATGCTTGATTAACCAAATATGCTTTGAATCAAGTTTGGGTGTGATGAATTTACATGAGAAAGCATGAAATTTCATAAGAAAATGAAAGAAAACATCTATGGAATCTAAATTAGGGTTTTGGCCAAATTGGAGAAAAGTTAGGGTTTGATGTCTTTGAATGAAATTGATGATGAGATTAAGCTTAGTTGAAGTAGTATACATGATTGGGGCAAAGAAATTGCATGAAATATGTATAAATTTAATTATGGGAGATTAGGGTTCATGGGAAAATTGGATCTTTGGTGCTAGAGAGTGAAATTGGAGTGTGTAGTATTAAATTATAATAATTTGAGGTTTATTTAATTTGAATTGACATTGGATTGATGAATGGAGGTAATAAAATGGTAGGATTAGGGAAAAATTGCAAACTTTGGTGTTTGAAAATTATGGGATTTGTGTTAGGAAGTGCCATTGATGTGTCAATGCTAAATTATAGTCATTTTGGGTGAATTAAATATAAATTGAGATTGGTTAGTGGAAATAATTGAAGAAATGAAAAATTGAACCAAGGGTAGAATTTGCACACTGAGTTCAGTGTGTTTGACAGCCCATAAATTGAGCTACACAACTCCAATTGGTGTGAAACCAATTGAGGATGAAACTTAAGACATAGGGCTAGAATTTTTATGAAGAGACCTAACCCAGAAACTGCCCAAAAATTGCCTAAAACTTGGCTTGAACTTAGAGATAAAATTCTGGAACCTGCAGAATTTTACCGTATAAATAGTAAATTTTGCATAGTCATAACTCTCTCTAGAAAACTCCGATTTAGGTGATTCTTGAATCGATAGAAACATAAAACATAGTAGAACATTTCACATGAAGAACTGGAGGCCAAATTATGGACTTAATCCAATCAAATTGCTAAGCAAAGTTGAATCACTGAATCAGCAGAAATTTGAAAATCTGCAGATTAATCATACGAATAGTAAACTTTGCATGGCCATAACTCTCTCTAAAAACTCTGATTTAGGCGATTCTTGAACCGATGGAAACTTAAGACATAGTAGAACATTTCGTATGCAGAACATTAGACCAAATTATTGACTTTACTTGATCAAATTGCTGAACGAATTTGGATCGATAAATTTGTTAGAACTGAAACTGCATGGTGAATAGTGACATAAACATTAACCTTGTTTTGGTCATAACTTGAGCTACACAGCTCCGAATTAGGCGATTCAAAAAGGAAAATAAAGTTAAGACCCAGATAAACAATTTTTGTGAAGAACACCTCACCAAATTTTGATCGAAACTAGGTAAAAATTGGGTTCAAATATTGGGGCACCAAGCTGCCCAAAACCAAAATTTTCTAAAATTTGCAAAGCTAACTTAGGATGCATTAAACATTCATGCAATGTGTTCTTGGTAGCAATTGAGATTAGTATTGAGGTATTGTATTTGTGTATTTTCAGTAGAAAAAAAAGTTAGAATGGACAAAGAAAAATAGGTAACAAGGAAGGAGAATTATTAAAGGTTTGTGCACAACTAACCTTTTTCTTTATTTTAACTTTGTAAATGGATTGGAATGAGTTTAATTTGGAATGAGTTTGTTTTGAATGAGGTATGGTTTTTCTCTTTCATTTGAGAAATTTGTGTGTTGCCACCCTTTTTATGGATTTTATGATGATTTGAATATGTTATTGTTTTGCAAATGTGATTATTGATTTAGAAATACTTGAAAGTTGTTTTGAAACCACAGTTATCATGACAGTCGCTTCGGAACTCTCGAGTAGTAACTGCTACTTGGGGTTTGATATTTAATATGATTATGTCTCCCATTAATAACGGTTAGTGGGGTAAGACTACATGAGTACTCATTAGCTAGCTAGCCCTTCCCTCATTAATAATGGTTAGTGAGGTTGAGATTGCTTTATCGTGGTGTACAATACGGCACTGATAGTGAAATTTTGTGTCATGACCTAAACTGAGTGTTGATGTTAACAACACTAATGCTTTGTGAATTGTGATTTATGAAGTGTGATTTCTCTTTTGAAATGTTATTCTAATAAATGGCTCTTATGGACTTAGAACTATTATGAAGTTTTCATGCTTAAGAAAAATGTGATTTATTATGCTTTGACAAATTGTGTTTTACCTTAGGTTTTAAAGTTATTAGTTGTGCACCACTGAGTGATATACTCAGCAATAGCTTCTGTATGCCATCACAGGTAAGGGAAAGGAGAAGGCTGCCGAGTGAGAGACTTGGAAGTAGCATTTTGATATTGATTGTGGGTATTTACGTTAGGTATACCCTTGTGATTCCTATAGATGTATTTTGCACCTATATGTATGGATGTACGGACATTGAGCAGTTTGTATTAAAAAGTACTGCATTACTAAAGTATTTTGAGTTTGTAACTATTTGTATTTTATTTTGAGACTTATGGAAATGTAACCTTTGTAATATTTAGTCTATCATTATTTCCAATGAATGTTTACATGGAATTTTAACTATCCTCATGCAGTTTTCCACAAAAGAATTGATAAGATAAAAAGTTATAATTTGTTTAAAATCCTTTGTAGCATAACTAATGAATTATCGGTAGGTGGAGTTTGGTAATTCATTAGGTATGCTACGGGAACATGTCATACCTTACTAGGGATAAGGTGTGACATGGACTACCTAAAGTGAGGGCGTTACATAACACAAATCCTATTTATTTATATCGTGGACAATTTGCAATGATATTATCCTCATAACCAAAAGACTTATGTTTCCGGTGACAGCAGAAGATTGTATAGATTGATCATTCTTTTATTTTTCTATTTTTCATATTTTTTTTATATTTTATTATATTAATATTATATTAATTTACATATTATATTATTATTCTATATTTATTCTATATTGTATATTAGAATTTTATTTTTTATTTATATTGTATATTAAATAATATCATTTATTATTTATTATATAGATTATTCTATTATTTATGATATTAAAATTTATAAAATAATTCTATTTTATTGGTATTTAATATATATTCATATATGTTTATTTTCTATTAAATATTATTTTTATTATTTCTTTTATATTTTTTATTATATATATATATTTTTTATGTATTTTATTATTTATTTATTTTTATATATTAACTACTATTTTATATTTATTATATATTCTATATCTATTATATTACAAATTTTTTATATTCTATGTCTATTGTTTAGTAGTATACACAATGCACTTTGAGTGGTGAATCTCATAAGAGGACATAGTTGTATTGCTACTTCAAAATGCATGCAAGTATAGATACTAATTAAGCCATAATTATATGCTATTAATTTATAATGGTTAGTAATTTAATATTTGAATTTTTATATATGTATAATGTTTGATTTTAATTATATTTAATCGCAATTTATAATTTAATAAAAAATAACCTTAGCATATATAATCCAATTTTTTCTTCTCTACTATTTCCAAATCTAATATTATTAAGAATAATTTTGGCTAAGATTAATTATCAGTACTGGTTAGTAATTTAATAATTAAATATTTATGTATATTTTTTAATTATAATGTTATTCAATAGAAATTTATAATTTTATAAAAGAAATATCATAACACAATTTTTCCTTTTTTACTATTTTCAAATTCAATATTATAAAAAAATAATTTTGACAATAATTAATTATTACTAACAGGTTGTCTAATACACTACTAACTTTTGTTCATGATATAGTATTATAATTTAAAAGATATAGCACTACAATTTAGAGTAGGGATGAGCAATTTTCGATTATAACAGAAAAACTGAACAGAACTAGATCAATTTGAGTCAATTTAGTTTAGTTAATTAATGTATACAGTTTGATTCGTTTATTAATTTAAGAGAAGTTCAATTTTTAGTTCAATTTGGTTAATTAACCAAAATTAATGAGAAAAATCGAACTAGCCAAACCATTAAAGCTGCATCTTTTGCCACTTATATATATAAATTTTTTATTTTTTATTTTATTTTATTTTATGTTATTTTGTTTATTTATTACTTAAGGAGTGGGAGGAGGGCTTTCTAAGAAGGGCTTGGGACTTATAAATGGAACAACACAATAAACATGATGAAATGAAGAAAAATGAACGGGAGGCGTCAGAGGAAGGACTGATGAACTAACAACAACCCTTCTTACCAGTACACAACATAGCACCTCTCATTCTCTCTCCCATCCTGATCCCTCTTTTCCTTCACACCCACTTGGATTTTATCCCATGTTCAGAGTTGAGGAAATTGCTTGCTAAAATCTTTCCCAAAACAAAGCCTTTCTATTCCTCACCCATCCTGATCCCTTTTTCCCTTCATGTCACCCATCTAGCAAACAGATTTCATCCCTTCTTTAGAGTTCAAGCAGTGATGGTTGTGACTGCTATCCAAAATATTCCTCAAAACAAGCCAACAGGTTCTTTATAGTCCTTCTATATACCAACATCCTTAGTTCTTGTCACACCTTACTCCCCCGTAAGATGTAACATGATCCCGTAGTACACCTAATGAATTACCTTACTTCGCCTACCTATAACCCATTAGATATACTATAAGGGATTTTAAAATAATTTTCGTGAAATTTAAATCATCGATTAAAATCTGGTGTTATAAAATTTTTTCAAAATTTTGGCAGAGTGCCGGCTGTATTTTGAGAAAACAGTTCTTCAAACATAAAAAAGAAAACACTCCCAATATGTTTTCTCAAACAGAACTCTAAGAAACTTTATTTCATCTCACAATTCAATCTTAATAATTAATCATTTCATTTTCAAACCAACCTCATCATAAAAGAAATATTTCATTGATTACAAGACTCAAAAATTAATATTACAAAACTATTCAGGTAAGTGAAACCTCAAATTTACATTTACAATAATTTATATTTAATTACATACCAAAATATTTTACAAGAGTTTTTATACAACTGCTCAAATAATTTACATACATATTATTACATGCATACATCAAAACCTGTGTACATGGGTATACCTGGAGCTGATCTGAATGTCTCTTCAAAGGAGCTTACTCAATTACTCTATGCTCTTTTCACCTGTGACAGCATACAAAGCTATCGCTGAGTGGTGAACTCAGTGGTGCACAACTATAACTTAAAACATAGTTCAATATACCTTAGCAAAATTACAACAAATAATTTGGAAATCAGGATACTCATCAAATTCCAAAAATCAAATTATTCATTGCCAATAACATAAATCATTTGTATGAAATGACTTTGATCGCGAAATTCAATTTATCAAATCACAACCAAACATTTAAGGTAATTCTAACAAAATCAATTATACATAAATCATAATTGAAATCACAATTCTTTACTATTCAAAACCATTCTTTATCTTAAAAACCATTCTTTATCTCAAAAATGATTCTTTATCTCACAAACTATGCAAGACTAATTCGAAAGGGCCATCTTCGGGGTGATTCTAACTCTCTATGGTCGGGGAGGTCGAATCGGATTCTAACTCCCTATGGTCGGGGAGTTCGAATCATCGTGCACAATACACATCACAATAATAAAACTTTCGAAAGGGCCATAACATAAAAAACTTAGATCTAACCTCTAATAAGAGGAGAATCTAAGCCTGTGCACGTACCATGGTAATCAAAACACAACTAACTCCATTGTCTTCTCAACAAATGAGAGAGACGGGTAATAACCTAGTCAAGCATCTATAGTAAGATATAAAACAATATCACAATCCTTTTAGTGAGCATAAATCACAATACAATTCGATTTAAAGTCAATTCTAATATCCAATAATTTTTATGCTCATCATAATTCAAATCATAAATTTGCATTTTTCCATGCAAATTGCCCATCACAATACAAAACATGTTCTATCACAATTTTCCAAAACATAATTTATTCAATTCGCAACAATGCTTAATACTTGTGGAAATACCATTTCACAAAGCTAAATTCATACATACTATAACAATTTCAATAATCATTGAATTAAATCCAATGCTTGTTAAACATAATACATAAGAAAAATATGTCATTTAATCATATGAACTATTCAAAACAAAATCAGTTAAAAACTAGTTGTGCACAAACCTGATTTGAGTCACTCCTAGGCCTTGACTCAATGTTCTTTATGCTTATCAATATCCTTATCAACTGAAACATACAATTTAAAGTGTTTCAGTACTTAATGAATTTGTTTCCAATCATAAAATCCAATATCTAGATTTTCTTGGTACTATTCCCTTCAATTTATTTCATTAGTCAACTTATAATGTTAACCTTTAATGCACTCTAAGTAAGTCAATTCCAATGTTACCAATATGTCACATTTTAGAGCCATTTAGTGTTGGTATATGTTACCAATTTCATTTTCAAGTGTATTGCATTTTATTACAATTTACTGGATTTCAGTGTACTATTTTGACCTAGCCGGACGACCTAGTTCCCTTGGTGTTTGGGTTTCGGTCCAAACTACAAACTTGTAGGTCTATGTCTTATTGCACGCGGTGCAAAATTTCAGGTCATTTTGAGTTGTGTAGACCAAGATATGGTCAATTTACCAATGATGGACATAATGCACTAAAATGGTAGGCTTAGGTTATTTTTAGGTCACTTTTGGTTCGGCCAGTTTTGGTACCTGAATTTTTGCAAGCTATTTGGCTTGGTTCTGGCCATCTATGGGCTTTGGTGTCTTCATAAGAATTGTAGATCTATGTCTAAGCTATTCATGGTAAAAATTTCAGGTTATTTAGAACTGTTTTGAGTAAGTTATGGTCAAAATACTAACTGCTGCCTAAATGGTCAATTTGCAGGCTTCCAAGTCACTAATCCGGATTTGGTTATTTTTCAAGTCACTTTCTGGACAGAATTTAGGTAGACTTTCTTCATGAAAGTTGGCACATTTTGTGCCTAGTTTCACCTCCAATTGGCCTCATACAAATTGGGGCCACACACTTAGGGTTATAGGTCCATTTGTACACTGCCCTCTACATCCTTTTTCAACACCAAACCAAACACAAGTTTACTAATTACATCTTCATTTCCCCACCGTATTCTACATTTGGCACTAACCAAAACCATTCCGTTCTCTACATTATAGGTCAACTTGGACAGAATATAACCACTTCAAATACACCAAATGCAGTCACCATTCACAAAGTTTAATCCCAACAATGTATACACATAAATACTTCTAATCGTCACACAAACTTCCATCATCAAATTACATACCTATCACTACTATTCCACAGACATATATGCTGCCAAATTTTTGTGCAATATTTTAACAACATTTCATAAATTTGAACATTACAAATCTCCATTTTGAGGCTGCCTAAAAATTATACATACACATCAACTTCCATTTTCACTTTTCAAGCTTACCATTCAACTTCGCACATGGAATTCAACTTCAATTCAATTAAACATTTAATTCAACATCTCAAACTACCATTTATATGCACAAGCAAGCTATACAATATGAAGTTCCATGGCTACCAAAATGGAGCATCATCATAACTCACCAAACTTCAACTTTCCTTCCATAAATCCATTCGCCACAACACCCACACAAGCTTTAATGGAGAAAGGATGAAGAAATGAATATTTACCTCAAGTGGAGCTTGTCAAAACTCCTTCAAATCTCTCCCTTCTTGCTCCCAAACTGCTGCCCAAGGTGTGTAGGCAAAGATTAATGAAGGAAACTAGTGGAAAGGAGGGCTTAAATGGAGGTGCATGAAGCTTGGAAAATGGTGCGGCAATGGAGTTTTCATGGTGGATCAATTCGGCTGGATGAGATGAGGATGATGGCATTTTCTATCCCAAATGGCTGATAAAGGTGTCCCAATTTATGAGTTAGTGGAGCACTAACTTGGATTAAAGTATTAAATTAGTCCAAGTTTCCAATTTCCCACATTTTCCTCATATCTTTTACTATTTAGATTATGTACCACCATTTTAATTTTCATGATATTTTCAAGGTTTAATATCATTTATTTTTAATGGACATTTAGGTCAAAAGGCAACTCGGGATGTCAAACCATAATGCCCCTATTCGGGTTGCATTCCCGATTTTTCGGTAACACCGAGTTTTGACGTTTTCTCGATTTCTCGTTTTTCTTTGTACTAATTAATTAATTTTTCTTTGATATTTCTAATGATATTTATACTTCAATAAGTCTTTAATTATGTCTCGAAACTAAATTCTGAGGGTTTCTGCAGTCCTAGGGTCGGCTATTGCCTGCGCCGTAACTTCCCCGTGCGGTCACCCATCGCTGCGGTGCTGGCTCGTTTAACTTAGTTTCATTTCATTGCTATTATTTTTCCTTTGTTTTTCTTATATTTTCTTTTCTTGTATTTCATTATTTTATGTCTTCTCACTAACTTTTAAATGTAGTTCTAAGGATCCTAGCTGTCTAGACAGACACTGGTCACCAGAACAGTATAATGCACTACCGAACATAAGGGTGTTACAGTTCTTTTCTTCAAGCATCTTAACTCACTGTAAAAAAAAAAAAAAATTTCCTTTTGTAACAACCATTTAGTGATGACCATAAAATATCATTGCAAGTTGACTTGTTAATGAGGGCATAATCGGTAAATAGATCACCAAATATCAAATTAATTACAGTTGTTTAAAGTTTCATTGCTAACATTATATTTTATCCTTGCAAATGATAATATTTTGAAGGGAAAATTGGCACCATAACATTTGCAACGACTTGACATGTACCCCCCTCAAGACCTGTATTATTTGCAATTGTAAAAAGAATGTTGTCACAAATAAAATTGCTTTTTTGAGAGTAATTTAAGTTCATTAGTAAATATGTGCTTTAATGACTTATTTATTACGATGACACAAAAAAAAATGTCTTGTTGTCTTGTTAGTCAATACACATGCATTTCATTGCAACTAAATTACCAAATACCTTAACATTCGTGACAATATAATACAATCAATGCTAATACTAAATTTTCTAATGGAGAGAAAATTTGGCTCCATAACATTAGACATGTCCTCCCAATAACTAGTGAAGGTAAAAAGATTTTAATGCAAGTAATTGATCAAATATCAAAATAATAATGACAATAAAATACGATTGTCACTAATAGTAAATTTTCATGGAAAAAAAATAATGCCATTAGTGAGAACTTTCAACGTGCCCTCACAATAATTATATAACTAGTCAATTTACTTTATTTATTTTATTATATTTTATATTTTGCAATCATACTATAAAATTATTAATGTCTATCAAAATTATATTAATTTTTATTTTTAAATAATCATTAATTATTTTTCATCTAATTATTTCTTGATAAGAATGTAAGAATTTAATATTTTAGAAGAATAAGTATATTGAAAAAAGTTTATATATTATTAAAAAGAATAGTCAATAATAGCAAATATAATAATAAGTAAGCTAGAAAATAAAATCTTAAACATTATGCTAATATTCAAATAACAATAATAATAGAATTTAAAATCAAAGTTAAAATTATTTCTTAATTTATGATTTTCATTTTTGTCTTCTCTTGCTGATTATTTTTGTTGAAGTCTTCAGTTTGTTCCTCTTCTCAGCAATTACAGATCTTCATAGTTTTCCTGTACATTATTTTGCATTTTTTAGAACAAAAATATTTAACTATATTAATTATTAGAAAGATATACAGCTAAAGCATACCTATTTGTTTTGGTCATTTGATAATTGAATTTTTGATGACCATGGTTCTTTTCTCTTTTCCTACATTTTATAAGACAACATTATTAGATACATTTATTTAATACACATATACACATATAGTGTTCTATAAAAATTTACTTGAATGGATGGAGTATCAATGCCAATAGTATCAGTTTGTTCAATCTCAATCTCATGCCCATCACAATTCCTATTCACTTTCTATATCTGAAAAAAAAAATATTTAGATATTTATTTTAATATCATATGTATCAAAGGAAATATTATAGAAGTTCACATTTTCTCTATGTTGTTTATTGAATTTTGTTTCCATCTTCTCAATAGGCTCAAAAATCTTTGACACAGCATAGTTTCTTGATTCGTTTTTTAGATCTTAATCATTCAATTTAATTGTAAAAACATATGTTTTACAACATAAGTTTAGTATTTGTTATGGAATTCCATTGTTGGTTATACATTGTCTACGCATTATTTGGGAAGGAGTAGAGTTTAGTAACTTTTCTGATATTTTGTCAAAGAGTATGAAAGTAGCATCTCCAGTTGAGTCTGATACTTGAATATGGATTTTAAACCTATAGGAAATAATTAATAATTAAATTATTCATCAATTAAGATGCCATCAATGAAAACTTAAACAAAATTATCATTATGTAAGTATGAATTGAAGGCACATGCAACATTTACTGATAATACACAATTTTCTATTAAAAGAAGACAATAACATGATGTTAAGTAAACAAATGAGAATTTGTCTTGACAAAGTCTTTTATTTTTTAATTGCAATTTCTTTCTTTTTTATTTTACCCACTTTTGATAGCCAACTATTTGTATATATAAAAAAAAAAAGAATAAACATTGCCTAGTAATAGGAAATTTACATTCCCTTCCACAGTTGATATAGAAGTTGTCTCCATAAGTGTTTTCCAATCTTTTCGTACAAGCATTGCAAGATAGATAGGTCCATCCAAAACTTTCATCAATGTCAATGATTTTTGCGCAAATAGTATATGTTGTTTCCTACAACAAAAAGACTATATTAACTCAACAATGATTTGAAATTAATTCTTCTAGTTTGACAAAGTATAAATTTAATTCTACCTGATCATTGGATTGCCATATCATTTCTGTAATAACTTTCAATGCACTCTTGTTTAAGAACATTTACTTCTCTATTAGTAGTTGTGAGCTTGTCTGAGTTTGTATAGTAGTTATCTTTGTTTGTCTACGAATAAACCTGCGAAGAAGTATCATATCATATTTTAGGATATTATCTTGCTATTTTATTTTATATAAAAATTTACTTTTCCAACATGTTAACAACTTCTAGTATTTCGAGGTTAACATAGACTTTGTAGCCTTTGCTGCTGATAAAGGAAATAGACTTTTACATATTTGTAATATTTTAAATTTTATTTGTTGTGAAAGAAATCTAAAATAATTAAATTATTTACACTCACCTTTGAATATTCCAACAGTAGTTGAAGTTACTATATGTACAAAGGGAACTGTGTTATTTGATGGAAAAATTGCATTTATATTCTCAGCCATAGCTCCCCATAAATCAATTTGATATGCTCATCTCTGCAATAAACAATAATTATTTAATGCTAGTGTGTGTGTGTGTATAGACATATATATATATATATATATATATTATTTTTATGTACAACAATGTTTTCTAACTCTTAAATAAGAAGTTCTACCTGCTTTCTTATTTTCTCCTTCCTATATCCTTGCATTTGAATTGTTTCACCCATCATTGTCACAGTACCTATTATATCTACATTTTTATCCAATTATTATTTCATGAATGTATAAGTACATAACATCTATGCTTTATTTATAAACCAACTATATATGTGCGTCCAAAAATTTTATGCTCTAGTTATAAAATAAATCAATATGTTGGTATTGTCACACTCTACCCCTCTGTAAGGCATAACATGATCCCGTAGTATACCTAATGAATTACCAACTTCGTCTACTAATAACATTGTTGTACATAAAAATAATATATATATATATATATATATATATATATATATATATATATTATTTTTATGTACAACAATGTTTTCTAACTCTTAAATAAGAAGTTCTACCTGCTTTCTTATTTTCTCCTTCCTATATCCTTGCATTTGAATTGTTTCACCCATCATTGTCACAGTACCTATTATATCTACATTTTTATTCAATTATTATTTCATGAATGTATAAGTACATAACATCTATGCTTTATTTATAAACCAACTATATATGTGCGTCCAAAAATTTTATGCTCTAGTTATAAAATAAATCAATATGTTGGTATTGTCACACTCTACCCCTCTGTAAGGCATAACATGATCCCGTAGTATACCTAATGAATTACCAACTTCGTCTACTAATAACCCATTAAATACACTACAAGGGATTTTAAAACTTTTTTTACTTCTTTTTACAGTGGTGAGCACTATTTACAGGTGTTAAAAATTTTTTTGAACTGAAGTAAAACAGCTAACACATTTGAATTATTAGTAATTTCTGTAAAAATTTTGGTGGAGTGCCCTCTGTATTTTGAATAAAACAATTCTTTAAAAACCTGTAAAAAGCACTTCAAATATATTTCTTAATCTTACACTCCAATATTTAATCAACACAATATGTTTCTTAACTCAAATCCACAATAATTTTTCAATATTTCCAAAGGCTGAGATAAAAAAATATAGTACACAAGCCAAAATAATTCACAATTTATTTTACAACTTCAATGTACAATTTTAATTTACAACTGCTCAAAACCAAGAACACTATATACATACAGTGAACATACATTACAATACAAAATGCAAAATATGGTATACTCAATATACCCGATGATCTCTCAATATAAACAGTGGATACTTAAAACCATAGTTAAATTCAAAGACAATGAATGTCAATAAGGATTTATACTCCATTTCACAATATCGCAATAAATCTCAATAAATCGAAACATAATTAAATTCAAAAGACAGTGAATGTCAATAAGAATTTAAACTCCATTTCACAATATCACAATGAATATCAATAAATCACACACACAGCTTAATCATGTTCCAAAGTTCAATTCGTTCCAAAAGCCGATGGCTAATGAGGAATTCAATTCATCCCAAAAGCCGATGGCTAATGAGGAATAACATAGGTAGCTAGCAAAAATATGAGTACTCATTCTATTCGTCCTCAACAAGCACACACCTCAACACTTCAGCTAGAGAGGGAATTCAATTCGTCCCACTAGACAAGCTAGCGAGGAATTCAATCAATATACATGATAGCTGTGGTTTCAAACCATTTACAATGCTTTTCAAGCAATAAGTATCCATTCAAACACATTTCCACAATTTAAAATAATAATATACAAATACTCATAATTTATTTCAATTGAAAATTCAAAAGAAATAATTGTTGTGCACAAACCTCTGATAACTGTCTCTTGGCCCTGACTCAGTGTTTCCTTCTCCTTCCCTGAGTCTTTGCAAATTGAGAAACACAATTTGAAGTGTTTCAGTACTCATTCAAGCCGTTTCTAACAATAAGGCTTAATACTTAATTTATTGAATTCTATTATTTCCTTAGTCAACCTAAGATGTCGACCCTCGATGCAGTCTAGGTGAATTAGGTTTTAATGTTACCAATGTGTCATATTTAATAGCCTTTTAGTGTTAGTACATGTTACCCAATTCATTTTCATGTATATTGCATTTTATTGCAATTTGTTGGATTCTGGTATACTAATTTGACCTAGCCGGATGACCTAGTTCCCTCAGTTTTCGGGTTTTGGTCAAAACTACAAACTTGTAGGTCTATGTCTTGTTGCACGCAGGGCAAAATTTCAGGTCATTTTGAGTTATGTAGACCAAGTTATGGTCATTTTACTATTGCTGATCAAAATGCATCAAAATGGTCACTTAAGGTCATTTTTAGGTCACTTTTGGTTCGGCCAGTTTTTGGACCTAAACTTATGCAAGCCATTTGACTTTCTTATGGTCATTTTTGGGCTTTAGTGTCTTCATAAGAATTGTAGATATATGTCTCAAATATTCATGGTAAAAATTTCAGGTCAATTGGACCTGTTTTTAGTGAGTGATGGCCAAAACACTAACTACTGCCCAAATGGTCAATTTTTAGGCCTTAAATGCACTAATCTGGATTTGGTCATTTTTCAAGTCACCTTGCAAGTAGAATTTTGATAAGCTTCCTTCATGAAAGTTGGCAATTTTTGTGCCTAGTTTCACCTCCAATTGGTCTCATACCAATTGGAGCCACACACTTAAGGTTCTAAGCCAAAATATACACTGCCCTGCAACATACTCTTCATTACATATCAAAGGACACATTCAACACTTACCAAGTCACTTCCTTCATGCCATTTCTGTTTTGTACCATAACATAAACACATTTCACAACACATTTTTGGTCATTTTGACAGCTTATAACCACACTCAATATGCACATTATAGTCCAAAATTTTCCAAGTTCATATTACAAACAATTTAACCACATAACCTAGCTCATTTACATGTCCAAACTCAAACCTTTATACACATATACAAGCTGCCATAACAAGGATCATAATTCAACAATATAATTCCATAAACCAAACCACAAAATAACATATCTTGATATACACTTCAAGTTTTCCGAATTGTACCTCTCTTTCAATTAACTTCCAAGCTTCCAAAATCAAGTGTACTGTCACATATACATTTAGTATACATTACCCAATTTATTCCTACACATATAAAAACTTCATTAACACTTTAATCTACCATTTACATGCAAGGATAAACTGTTCTTATAGAGTTTCCATGGCTACCAAAAATATACCTCTCCCTGAACTCATCAAACTTCAAAAATCCTTCCACAATTCAACTACCCATAACATCCATACAAAGTTTAATGAAACAAACATAAAAAATACATACTTACCACTTTTGAAATTCTTCAAAACCTTGACGAAACTTGATTTTCTTATTGCCTATCTACTGCCCAAGTTGTGTAGAATAATTTTTGTGAAGGGAGCATTGAAGGATCATGTCTTGATAATGGGAAATGGGAGCTTAAAGGTGGGACGGCCATGGATGTTTTTCTTTGGGAGCATTTCGGCTGAATTTTGAGAGGGTTGAAGAAGATGAGCAATTTGTCCAAATGAAGGTTTAGTGGTCCATTTAAGTGAGGTGAGTGGAGCACTAAGTGAGATTTAATATTTGTTTAATCTTAAATTCCCAAATTCTCACATTAAGCTTCCATCTTTTGCTATTTGAATTAGGTACCACCAATTTAATTTTTCATGACATTTTCCAAGTGTAATATCATGTATTTTTAATGGACATTTAGGTCAAAAGACAACTCGGGGTGTCAAATGACCACAATGCCCCTGTTCGGGATGCATTCCAGATTTTTCGATAACATCGAGTTTTGTCCGTTTTTTGATTTCTCACTTTTTCTTTGTACTAATTAAATAATTTTTCTTTGATATTTCTAATGATATTTATACTTCAATAGGTGTCTATTTAAGTCTTAAAAATATTTTCCAGGGTTTCTCGCAGTCCAGGGCTAGTTAACTGTCCACGCCGCAACTTCCCGGTGCTGTCACCCATCGCTAGGGTTCTCGGCTCGTTTAACTTGATTACATTTCATTGCTATTATTTTTCCTTTATTTTTCTTGTATTTTCTTTTCTTGTATTTTATTATTTTATGTCTCCTCACCCATATCTAAGTGTAGTTCTAGGCATCCTAGCTGTCCGGACAACAATGGTCACCAGAACAGTAGAACGCACTAACGAACATAGGGGTGTTACAGGTATCATCAATACCTGTAAAATATTAAAAATATAATTTTTTATATGTTGAGTACCACCAACAATTTGAACTAATAACCAACAAAAAGTTTTTAGATGCATACCTATAAGATTAAGTATTTTGATTAACTTTGTCCTTTAATTGTTGCAAATCTGCAAATTGAAAAGCATGTTTTGGTATTATAGCATATGGTTCTTTAATTTCCTTTAATGTAGTGATCAAGAGGAAGAAAATTCTGTATTTGGAATCGAAAGGTCTATAATCTCCAAAAATTTCTTCAACTTTAGCATTGTTTATGATGTAAATGGAGCTTCTTCTAATATTGGTTTGAATCTATTGATTAGATTTTTGCTTACAATTGCATGCATAATTGAAGCCTATCAAAATGTAATATAACTATAAGTTTTATGTTCATTGATATAAATAAAATCTTTTTTTACATGTTAAATTTACTTGTTCTTCTATTAGAATCATATCAAGGCTAAAGGCATCATTATTATTTTTTAGTTTCACAGATTCCCATAAACTTGATACTCGAACTTTAATAGTCCAATTGTCATTTTCAGGCTGTAATTGATGAAGAAAGCTAAGCTTCATTACCAGTTTGATTGCATAATTTTTTTTCTTCAAAAAATAAATCATTAAATAAAGAGGTTAAATGGAAATAACATAAACACGAGAATAAGTTAGAAAGTAAAATCAAACATGCAATGTGAAATAGTAGTAGAACTTTTTATGCAACACAAAAATTATTTGGTTTCATTTATAGCACTAAAGATCTCATGATAAACTATATTTTTGATGGACTCTCTCTTTTTTTTTTTTTTTTTTTTTTTAGGAATCTTACTCCAAACTAAGAATTTTTAATCCATCTCATCTTGTTATTCTTTATACAACAACATATAATTGGCCATGGCAAAACACTTGCTTGGGTAAATATATACCAACTTGATTGAATGATTGCCCATTACTTTTGTTGATTGTCATTGCAAAGCATACTAACAAAGGCAATTATCTTCTGTTCAGTTTGAACAGCCATTTTGATTCATTTGAGCTCATGAATATCTAGGTAATGAAAATAATTTCCCCACTCTGTTTATCTGATAAAATTTTTGCTTTCACAAACCACTTTCGAAGTTGAGTAATTGTCATTCTAGAGCCATTCCATAAACTAGTTGCTTGATTTAAGCTTTGTGACATCACTGGCACATCCTCTTTCAACCTCAGCTTATGATTTGCCAATCCTGAAAGTTTTAGTGTATTCAAGAACTCTGTTATGTCGAGAATATCTTCATCATTTATATTGGAAGAAACTTTGCATATAGAATCAGAACTAAAGTAGGTGACATTATGTCCAGGGATAATGTCCATGACATAGTCGTTGAGCTTATGAACATCTTTATTTTTTTGGTGCCAATATTGCCCTTTGCTTCAAAAATTTTGTATCTCTGTAATTTCTAGCTAACTGGGGATAAGTTGTATTAACAATTGATCTAATATTATCTTTTGATGAATTTAACATTATGTCTGATGGAACATCTATAAAATCATCCTTATTTTGTGAATGAATTTCCCCATTTTGTATTGCTAGCAGCCATTTGTAAAATTATATTATATTATGTTTTTCTTCAATGCTTGTAGAATTTGACAAATGCACATTTCTTTTAAACTTGTAAACTTCAAAATGATTTTATAAATTTAATGAAGTAATTATTGTATCCACAATGTTAGATCTTCTACCTCTAGGTACCATAGGTAGTATTTGTCTAAACTCACCACAAAGAGCCACTGTTATGCCACTAAATGGTTTTTGTATGTTAGCAAGGTCTTTTGTGCATTATATCTCTCAAACATTTATCCAACTCTTCAAAGCAACATTTATTTTCCATAGGAGCTTTATCCCAAATGATTAATAAAGTTTTAAGTAAAAGTTAAGCTAGTTGTGAGCCTTGCTTGATATCACAAGTGGAATTTGAAGTTGCAGTAAGAGGAATATGGAATCTAGAATGAGTAGTTCTCCCACCTGGTAAAAGTAAAGCTACTATTCTAGAAGTTACTATCGGCAACACAATTTTTGACATCGATCTTCATTTTGATAAGAATGTCTTCCTAGTTCCTCCATGCCCATAAATGAAGAAAAGTTTACCATTTTCCTTTATGGCTAACTTAATAACAACTTCATAGATTTTTTCTTGGTCAGTATTGAGGCCATTGTGCAACTTTTCATGGATTTGCTCATACTCTTCTATATTATAACTCATGTCTTCATTTAGAAGATTGTTATTCATTTCTTTTAATAATGAAGAATCTAGTTTATGCATTCCACTGAAATCTTCTAGAGATTTGCTAACCGATTTCAGAATTTGCTCTATTTTTGCCAAAGTATAATGCTCAATCTGTTTTGTACAAAGTTGCAAGTTTGGATTTGCAAATTTCTTCTTCTGCTTATGTAAAATGTCTTCTAATAATATATGGAAGTTGGCTTTCCCTACTTCACTTGGTTCTAGTACTTCACAATGGAGTAGAATAGTTCCAAATAACTGGCGTAATTGGTCACCTATAGCATTTAAAATTGTGACACCTCTTACCCGTCTATAGTGTAGCCGAGCAAGTTATGCCACTCAGTGTGCCAGAGAACCAATTTATATTTCTATTACAATTTATCCCTTTTAATTCATTTATTTTCAATTTTGATAAATCTGAATTTATTCGCAAATTTTATAGAAAATCCGGCAAAGTGCCGGTTGTAAATTGAAAAAATAGTTCTTCTGAACCTGTTTAAAAACACTTCCAAAATAATTTCCAAATCCAAAATCCATTATACACATTCAAGTCAATCTCAAAATCTCAATCTCAAATCATAATACTAGTTTCAAAAACCTTTCTGTTCACTTCATCACTTGAAGCATATTCACAAATAATTCTCAACATTTCATTTATCAACATATATTATGCAGAAAATCTCAATAATATGAAATTTCATATATTTACTGTAACACCCCTAAGTTCGGTAGTGCGTTCTGCTGCTCCAGTGACCAGTGTTGTCCGGACAGCTAGGATGCCTAGAACCACACTTCAATGAGAGTGAGGAGACATAAAATAATGAAATAAAAGAAAAGAAAGTACAAGAAAAACAAAGGAAAAATGATTGCAAAGAAATGTGATCAAGTTAAACGAGCCGGGAAACCTAACGATGGGTGACCGCACTGGGAAGTCATGGCGTGGACCGTTGGGAACCACGGAAAAAATTTTGGGACATAAATAGACCCTTGTTGAAGAATAAATATCATTAGAAATATCAAAGAAAAATTAAAAATTAGTACAAAGAAAAGTGAGAAATCGAAAAAGCAGACAAAACCCTGAAAAATCGGGAATGCCACCCGAACAGGGGCATTATGGTCATTTGACATCCCGAAGTGTCTTTTGACCTAAATGTCCATTAAAAATAAATAGTATTACACTTAGAAAATAAAATGAAAAATTAAATTGGTGGTACCTAAAATAAATAGTGGAAATTATGGGTTAAATGTGGAATAAATGAATAATTACTTTATTATACGATTAAGTGACTAAGTGGACCACTAAGGGGATTAATTAAATACATAGTGGGACATGTGTACACTTAAAATGCAGCTGAATAAGTCATCTTCCTCATTTGCATTCAAATTGCCGAATTGAAGAGTGAAGGAAACTCCATAGCCATTTTTCATGCAAGCTTTCTTAACTCTCCATTTTCAACTCCAACCTCTTAGTGTTCTTCATTAAACTTTGTCTACACATCACAAGGAAGATATTGATACTAATTTTGAGAAGTTTGATGAAGGTTTAGCAAGTTACAATTAAAGGTAAGTTTGCATTTTTGAGAATTTCTTTGTTAAAGTTTATGTTCATGTTATGGGTATTAGTTTGGTGAAGGAAAATCTTGAGTTTGATGGGTTATTGTTGTTGTCATTTTGGACAGCCATGGTCACATTTTTGATGAGGAAATTGTGCATATAATTGTTGAGAAATAATGTTGTTCATGGTGATTTAGTAACCTAGTGATTTAATGCATGTATATATGGTGAATTATACACTTTGATGGAGATTAACTTATGGTACGGCAATGTGATGTTGATGAGTGATTTGTGGCAGCTTGTGGACACTTGAGAAAGGGTGTATATTGAAGGAAGTGTGGGCAGCATATTGACCTAGAAGGATTGATGTTAAGTATGTAAATTAAAGTTGTAAAGTGTATGTAATGTTTGTGGTGTTTAGGTGTAATTGTAATGGTACTTAGAATTGTGATTGTGAATGATAATTGGTGTGTTGATGGTGATTGGAATCTGCCCAAAATAATGCTAATGTAATGTAGAAAATGTGTTGGTAATGTGCCAAAACAGTTTGGTAGGGTATGGAAGAGAACCTTGTAAAGGTAAGTGTGTGTTTGAAGTTGGGGTGTGAAATGCATTTTGAGGGCAGTGTATATTTTGGCCTATAACCTTGAATGTGTAACCTCAATTGGTATGAGACCAATTTGGGGTGAAACTAGGCACAAAATGTGCCAACTTTCATTGAGAAACCATGCCAAAATTCTGCTTGCAAGGTGACCTAAAAATTTGACCAATTCGGATTAGGTGCAATTAGGACCTGAAAAATGACCAACTGGGCAGCAGTGAGTGTTTAGGCCATAACTCACTCAAACCAGGTCCAATTGACCTGAAATTTTGACCAAGAATAGTTAAGACCCATACCTACAAGTCTTATGAAGACACCAAAGCCCAGAAATGACCATAAGCAAGTCAAACAACTTGCACAAGTTCGGGTCCAAAAACTGGCCGAACCAGAATTGACCACTTTGACCTAAAATTGACCTAAAATAGTACCATTTGACCAGCAATAGTGTAATGACCATAACTTGGTCTACTTAACTCGGATTGACCTGAAATTTTGCACCGCGTGCAATAAGACCTAGATCTACAAGTTTGTAGTTTCGACCGAGACCCGAAAACCGAGGGAACTAGATCGTCCGGTTAGGTCAAACCAGTGTTCCGGAATCCAGCAATTTGCATTAAAATGAACTAAGCAAGGAAATGACTTTGGTAAAACATACCAAACCTAAAACCCTATCAAATGTGACATATTAACGACACTAAAACCTAATTTACCTAAAACGCAACGAGGGTCGGTATATTAGGTGATTAAGTGAATAATTGAGTTCAGTGCATTATTTACCAAACACCATCGATAGAGACAATTTAATTTGGTACTGAAACACTTCGAATTGTGTTTCTCAGTTAACAAGGACTCAGCAAAAGGGAAAGAAATACTAAGTCAGGACCAGGAGACAAATATCAGAGGTTTGTGCACAACTAATTTTTAACTGATTTTGTTTCGAATATTTCATATGATTATTTATATGATATTGTTTTTGTGCACAACAACTGTTTCTTTTGAATTATTTTCAATGGAAATAAATATTGACTATTTGCATATCATTGTTTTAAATTGTGGAAATGTGTTTGGTGGACACTTATTGATTGAAAAACATTGTGAATGGTTTGAAACTGTGAAAAATTGTTTGAATGGTATTTGATGGATACTTATTGATTGAAAAGCACTGTAAATGGTTTTTGTGGAAATTGAAGTGAATTACGAATTGTGTTGCCATTTTGTGAATGAAATTATAACTTTGGAAATTTATTGGATTCTTACGGATCATTTGAATAAAATGTTTGGAATTGTTTTGACTCACAATTGGCATGACACTGATAATATGTTCCTCCTCCATTAATGGGGTGAGTGTGATTATTCCTCCTTCTTTGACTTATTAGTCTGGGGTGAGTATGATTATGTTCCTCCCTCTTTGACTTCCCAGTCTGAGGTGAGTATGGATGAGTTCTCATTATTAAGCTAGCTTCCTCCCTCATTGATTTCGATCATTGGGGTGAGCATGTCTTGTCGTGGTGTACAACACGGCATGTATGGAAAAATTGTGTCATGGCCTAAATTGTGTTATTGATTGGCAACATTAAATTCTTCAGTTATTTGATCGAATTGTGTTATTGATTTGCAAAATGGTATTATTCAGTTATTTGATCAAATTGTGTCATTGATTGGAAAAACTGTGTTATTCAGTAATTTGATCAAATTGTGTATGAATTGACAATACGGTATTCTTAAACTATTTGACTAAATTGTGTTATTATGAATTTTGATAATTTGTGAATTGGATTTTAAATTCCTTATGACATTCATTGTCTTGAATTTAACTATGGTTTTAAGTATCCACTATTGATATGATTTATGAACTGTGATTTAAAATTTGTATTTGGTTAATGTTGTGCACCATTGAGACATTGTCTCAGTGATAGCTTTATTTAGAGAGGCAGGCTAGTATCGCCGAGATTTTTGGGTATAGTGAGTATACCACATGTGGCATTTTGTCTTGTAATGTATATTCACTGTATGTATATTTTGTTCTTGGTTTTGAGCATTGTAAATTTAAGTTGTAAGTTGTAAAATAATTATGAGTTATTTGGCTTGTAAAAATTGTGTTATATCTTTGTATCTTAGTCTTTGAAAATCACTGTGGATTTGACTTGAGAAATGTGTTGTGTTGATAAAAATGTTGGAGTTGAGATTTGAAAATATATTGAAGTGCTTTTTACAGGTTTTCTGAAGAACTGTTTTGTCCAAAATACAAATGGCACCTTGCCAAAATTTTTACAGATATTCCAAATAAATCAAATGAGTTAGTTGTTTCACTTCAGTTCACCAAAGTCTTTCACACCTGTAAATAGTGCTCACCACTGTAAAAGAAGTAAGAAAAGTTTTTAAAATCCCTTGTAGTGTATTTAATGGATTATCAGTAGACGGAGTTGGTAATTCATTAGGTATACTACGGGATCATGTTATGCCTTACAGAGGGGTAGGGTGTGACATTTACATTAATTCATAATTACAGGAGTTTAGAGTTACAATCCAAACTAGTACAAAATGCAAAATACAAAAGGCTCCCAGAATCCTATGTCCTACCATATGCACTACAGGTGTGAGGTGACTCGGGACTCCGGATGTAAATCTGAAGACTCACCTGGTGTGATGTCTGCTAGGCTCCCTAGCTAGGTCTGCAGTACCTGCGCGTGGTAAAAGCGACGCGCTAAGTAATTCTGCTTAGTGGTGACAATATAAAATAATATAAAATAACATAAAATAAAACGAATATGCAGAATGTGTGTGTTTACATTTTTGGTAGACTTAACTTCTGATATTATTTGCATTATTATTCGATTAAAATTTAGTAAGGTTTATTATCATTGCCGGAGTAACCCATACTAGTTGACTAGACTGGATAAATGGGTAAACTGGCACTGGGTACTAAGTACCTCAGACCATCACACCATCGGTCACATTGTGTCTCCCGATGTGCAACAGAACAGCTAATAAGCTGTAATAATTATCAGGGTTAAACCCAAGTGTAATAATTCAAATAACATAGCCAAGGGCTATTATGTCACAGAATGGCATGAGAAAGCCATGAAACATAGAATGGCATGAAGCCATATGCAGTACTGCTAACAGAACCCTATTGGTATGCCAAGTTATCCAAACCAATCATGTTAGGTATACTAGGGCATATTACATTTTTAAGTTTTACAATTTTTTGAATTTCAAGTTTTGGTGTTACTATTCACTTCATTAGTTAACCAAAATGTTGACTTTTGCATAGACAATAGGTACATTGGTTTTAATACTCCCAACATACCACATTTTGCATTCAAAATTTGTTGGTATTGGTTGCCAATACCATTTCTAAGTTTAATGTTAATTGAGCAGAATTTTCAGTTTTCATACCTTATTTTTACTATTTCATTAGTCATTTTTACAGGGAATTTGGCAAAATGATCAACATGAAAGTTGTTCCTTATTTTGTCTAGTTGAATTTCCTTTTTTGATTTACTCCATTTGGAGTTTTGTAGCTTAAGTTATGGTCCAAAAACCACAACTGGCCAGATTGAAATTTTTCTTGACTGACCATATCTACAGTACAGTGAACAGTGATTGCAACTCACTTGTTGGATAGGTTCTGTTCATAAGTTGGGTTAGATTTCTTCATAAAAGTTGTTGGTCTATATCTCAGCTTATTTCTGGTAAAATTTCAGGTCAATTGGACCATTCTACACTGAGTTATGGCCAAATGACCAAACACTGTTCATTTGGTCATTTTGCATAAACATACTGCAGGTCACCCGGATTAGGGCAAGCTTTTGGTCCACTTGGTTTGATTTTATGGGCATGGTTTCTTCACCAAAGTTGTGCCATTATGTGTCTAGTTTCATGTATAATTTGTCTTGCACCAATTGAACCTATACAATTCAAGTTATGGCTGCCCAAACTTGAATTCTCCAGGTCACCATGGGCAGCCACACCAACTGCAATTCCCACTAATCAAACCACCTCATTTCTTGTTTAAACATAACCAAATGGTCACTAATTGACCATTAAAACTCACTTTCATCATTACATGATCAAAGTCTCCATTTTATACCCAAACCTTACCCCTAACATCTCAAATCATGTATTTAACTTGCATTTCATCAATCCACTTAGTGGGTACATATTGTGGGCTGCCATGATGGTCTTTTAACTTCATTAAGCTCAACACAATCAAACCCTAACCATGGCTGCCGAAAAATATGGAATAGCATACAAGTGGTTTTTAACAAATTTCCTTTGAAATTTACACTCATTCAAATTCCTTAACATGAATTTAAAATAAAATCCATGGTTAGGTCACTAACCTCAAAGGAGTGAGATTTTCCCACTTGCTAAAGCTCTTGTTTTCCTCTTCTTTTTGCTCCCAAAAGAATCACCGAGGTGTAAGAGCAAGTTTTTGTGTTGCTAGGTTAGGGTTTAGCTGGGTAAAAGTGGGGGAAATCAAGCTTTCAAAAGCTTGCTAATGGGTGACCATGGTGGGGCGGGGGGGGGGGGGGTGTTTGTGGGTGGCGGCATGAAGAAGAAGGAGAGAGGAGGTCTGATTTTTTTGTTTCCTTTTCCAGCCCATTTGGCCTCTTTTATATATGTTTATGCCATGTGTCAAGATTGGGTTGGTTGGGTGAGTTTTAATGACATCTTGATGATGTCATAAATCCATTTTTTTTTCATTTTCTCTCCATTTCTTATCTATTTAATTTCAATAAATTTTTTGACAATATTTATTTATATTTTATTTTATATAAATTATTTATTTAACTGGACAAGTTGGCCCAAAAATCATCTCTGAAGATGAAATGACCAAAATGCCCTCCGTTTGGCTTAACGGGCCAAAATTGTCTGTACCGATTGAAAAATTTTTCTAAGTATTTTCTTGGCATTCTAATACCATAAGAACCTCAATGACCCTTCTCTGGAGTCCCAAAAATTATTTTATAATTTTTCCTAAATTTTTTTCTTATTAATATTTGAGTTAATTTTTGGTTCCTTACTTTAGTTTAAATATTTTTTCGAACGTTCTAGCTGTCCGGGCCGACACTGGTCACCGGAACAGTAGACTGTACGAACTAGCTACAATGAGGATGTTACAAAAATGGTTAAATCATAAACTATAAATATTAAATTCCAATCAAACTATGAGTTAAAGGGTTTTTATTTATTTTAGCTAGAAAGTTAATCCAATCTAATTGCTTTTTAAAAGAAAAATAATATAGGTTTAGAAATTTTGTATGCAATGGAATCATGGATTTTAGAGTATTAAATTGAATGATAATATCAATTTGGAGGAAATATAACATGTTATTAAGTCAATTAAAAACATGTACTCTACAAAATATGTTTTCTCTACCTATATAAAAGAATCCATAGTATTTGTAAGTATAATCATAAATTAAGAACATTTAGAATGCATTTCAACTTGTTGTGAAGGTCATTTGTATCAGAATATAAAACTTGATGGGAAAGTGATTGCAAGCCATGCTTTTTAAACTATGAAATGGGTAAGCATTTAAAATGGGTAAGCTTGTATTAATACAAGCATTTGAGATGGGTAAATTATAAACTATAAAGATTAAAATCCAATATAACCACAAGATATTAAGCAATCATTTATCCAAGTTAAGTATGCAATTTCAAAGCACATACATTAGTTTAATAAAAAGCTTAAATAGATGCTTTTCTAAAGAAAGTTAGGCTTATAGATTTTAAACTTATTGGTCACCTATAGCCTATATTGATGCTTCTCTGATGTAGTCATTACATTCTTTATCATCATCCAACAACCCCAGTGCATAACATGCTGCTTTATAAGTTAAGTAAACAACTCCATTTACTGTCCTTATGTTTTCAAATGATGTAGCACCTTTGCAAACATTAAGCAACATTCTCAAGTAGTATCTCTCCCCATTATTTGGGTGTGCAAAATAAATTTTGCCTATGGGCTTTCCTAATTTTCTTCATTTCCATGTTTTGTCTTATGAGTGTCAAACCTAGAACATCAAAAATTTAGCATAAGTGAGAGTTCATACATCTTTAAATTTACTATTGTAAGCCATCCATTATGTCAATTTAGTTGTCTCAATCCTCGACCGATTCATTACATCGTCAAGTAATGAATTATCATCAAATAAGGTAGTTTGTTCATTTTATAACTGGTAACATAGTCTCTCAATTGTTGGTTCCTTGTAGAACATGTCAAACTGAAAGATCCTCCAACATGCCTTTTAAGCTAATTTATATATGTGATTTAAAAGGCATTTAAATTAATTATTACAAAAGAAGATTATATATAATGTAACTTAAAAAAATCTTTACAAACTGGTAAAATATTTTATAAGTTTAAAATCTGTAAGCCTATTTCTATAATATTATCTTAAAAAGCATCATCTTAGACATATAAAACATGATTTCTAAATCTCTAATTATTTTTCCTGATAAATCATATCTAGTTATAGAAAGGCCATATTTGCTCTTGATTTATCTTAGAATAATAATCTTGTAGTTGCAACTCTCATTTATACTGCTTTATCAAATAGGATGTTAATTTTAACTCTTCTAATAAGTATGTGTAAAGGAAATTATAAAATCTCCCATCAATCTATTCCACATATAGTAGAAAAAATATATATTAATCACAACAATGATATAATTTTTATTTTGGTTACCAACTATAACTATTACATATTTTATATTAAAGTAGATATTTATAATTTCATATATTAAAAATGTAGCAAATGAGATATTTTTAATTTACCCACATATTTTTAATTTACCTATAATCAAGAAAAACTGTGATTTCATCTGTGACTGCTATTCTGTCTGAATTTTATTCTGCATTTGTAGGATTGTTTTGCTGAAAAAGAACTGTAGCCCTATCTGGCCCTTATTGACATATTTAAAAAGAAATTTGATTGAGCTTGAGTAATTGCACATTTCAGCATTAATACGTGCTTGAAATTTGACCAATAAATCTCTATTATATGGTTCAACAAATTTGTTATCTAATTTGACCCCTTTACTTTCTATAAATGCACATGTTTCCCTTCTTCTATATACAGGAAATCCATCTTCATCTATTCTTATTTCTCCATTAAATTTCTCTGGGAAATATTTTGTACACTTGTCTTTAACCATACAGGGCGAGTTCTTATTTGCTACATCACAGGGACCATGAATCATGAAATTCTTAATCGTTTCATAACCTTTAAGATCAACTTCCTTGTCAGGTATTTTGACAGATATGATTATGTCAATATTGGTTGGAGTAGGATTCTTATCATTCAAATGAAGGAATAGTAAGATGTGTACACACGAAAGTCCTCTTTTCGGAAATTCTATAGTGTATATCACTATAAAATAAGCAAATAAATTTTGTCATAGTAATGATATTTTCAATAACTATAAAATGCTTTATGTAAATATGTAAGCATTATAATGCAATTCTTGCTTGCAATTGTATTCCCAAAATATTTATTGTGCTTTAGATCATTTAATAGCTCCAGTAACTTGATTTCAAATGCTCTGCAAACAACATCTACCCTACAATCATGGATAAGTTCCAACATGTAATGTATTTCTAGTCACTTCAGATTACATGTAAATGTTATGAATAAATCTGGATAGCCAACCCACCTGTAGATTGCCATAGCATCTTAATAATTTTTCACTTTATATCTTAGGCTCACTGCGTGAGATGAAGGTAGCACAATCATTTTTCCAACTTTATTTCCATCAGTATCACCTATAAAGACTACATCCACCAATCCCTTGTATACATTAGCTCTAAGCTTCTTTTGATTTTGTCTTATCCATTTGAACCTATCCTTTTCAATTGCCATATATGCATCAACAATGAATTGTTGAAGTAATTTTCTTGATCTCAAAAGTGTATAAGCTTCATTTAACATTTGTTGTAAATGAAAGCAATAATACTCTCTCATTGTCAGTATCTTCCTTTTATACAAATCTCTATCACCTAATATAAGAAACAATGTTTTTATGTCACACCCTACTCCTCGTAAGATGTAACATGCTCCCGTAGTACACCTAATGAATTACCGTACTTCGCCTATCGATAACCCATTAAATATACCACAAGGGATTTTGAAACAATTTTCTTACTTTTGTTCAGTGGTGAGCGTTTCTAAATAGATATTAAAACATTTAATTAAAGTTGAAAATCAGTTAAAATTTTTGGATATTTAAAAATCTCTGCAATTTTTACAAAAATTTTGGCACAGTGCCGTCTGTATTTTGAGAAAACAGTTCTTCAAAACCTGAAAATAAAGACACTCCCAATATTTTTCTCAATAACTTCTTCAAATTTCACGATCAATCTCAACCAATTTCTCAAGTCTCAAAATTCAAATAATCCTCATTTCACAAATCAACACAAGCAATTTA
Organism: Hevea brasiliensis; assembly: GCF_030052815.1. Lineage (NCBI taxonomy): Eukaryota > Viridiplantae > Streptophyta > Magnoliopsida > Malpighiales > Euphorbiaceae > Hevea > Hevea brasiliensis. The sequence goes on along the minus strand of NC_079499.1, from coordinate 36,694,671 downwards.
ATACACAGTTTAAATTAAATCAAACATTGAAATATCTCATTAAAATAACAAAATGAATATTTACATTCATGGGAGTATTAAAATTTAATAATGCAAAACTTTATAAGTATATAAAATCTCAAGATAATATTACAATAATTTGTATTTGATTACAATCGAAATATATATATATTACAAAAGAGTTGGTACAACTGCTCAAAGGAAATTTCATACATATCATTACAGAATTACATCAAAAGCTAATATACAAGGGTATACCTATGATATACCCGAGGATAATCTCACCATGTCTTTCCGTAACCTCGCTCAGCTGCTCTATATTTTCTTTCACCTGCGACAGTATACAAAGCCATCGCTGAGTGGTGAACTCAGTGGTGCACAAACTAATAATTTAAAACTCAATACAAATTATTCTTAACAATTCATAATGAATAAAAATTTAAAATTTCTAAATTCTTCAAAATCCATGACGTACAAAAATCATTATTTTCATTCATGCAAATTATTCATTTGAATAACATTTTGATCAATTAGTAACTATTTATTTACATTTCTTTTAAATTCTGAAACAATACAAAAATATTTTGAATCACTAATAAATTATTTATTTCAATCACAATTTATCAAATTATGCATAATTTAAAGGGCGTTGCCAACAATCCACACAGTTGAACCCATGACCCAAAATTCAAATAGATACCATGTTGTACACCACGATATTTCACACTCTGCCAATAACCGAGGCTAAAAGGGAGGAACAAAGACTAGCTAGTATATATGAGTACTCATTCAAATTCTTCCCCAACTGGCAAGCCAGAGAGGAAGTAACTCGCCCCATCGAGTGGAGGAGATATCTCACTAGACAAGCTAATAAGAATTCACAACAAATTTTGCCATGTCAACTGTGATTTCAAATCATATTCAAAACAATTTCTATTTACAAAGTGTTTACAAATCATCAACATATTTAATCATCATAAAATCATGCTCAAGGTTGGCAACACATCAAACTTAAAATTTACAATTCTCAAAACCATGCAATAAATCCTTAAATGCATAAGAAAATTTACATTTCATTTATACAATTTCATTCAAAAAACTATAATTCTCAACACATCAAAATTTATAAATCATAAAATAACTTGTTCAAATCGATTTAGAAATAAAATATAACAAAAGAGTTAGTTGTGCACAAACCGTAAGCGAGTCGCCTCTTGGCCTTGACTCAATTCTCGGGTTCTTTCCCAGTGTTCTTTTCCACTAAAACACGCAATTTCATAGTGTTTCAGTACCATAACTTAACATAAATCCAAAAATAAATTTAACTTCACTTTTATCTAGCTCTAACGTGCTAAACTGGACGTTCTTTAAATTTTTGTGTTGCGAGTTACTATTCACTACACTATTTAAGTTAAATTGTTGACTTTCTAAGGCTTAATAGGTATGGGAATTCCAACTTCACCCACATACCACATTTCGGTCACTAAATTTGTTGGTTTTGGTTGTTTATTCAAATTCCAAGTCTTTTAGGCAAATTTGATAAATTTTCAATTTTGGTGTTTAAGGTTGCACTGTTCCATTGGTTGTTTTACTGTTGGAATTTGGCAAAACTTTCTTCATAAAAAATGTTCCCTGTTGTCTTAAGTTTATTCTCCTTTTTGAATCACTCTAGTTGGAGTTTTGTAGCTCAAGTTATAGCCATTTAAACCATGGCTGCCGGATTAGACTTAACCCAGTTTTTCTGGGTAAATTCTGATTCTGACAGTTTTAGGTCACCAAATTAGGGCGGCCAAATGACTTGGTTAATGGAATAATTTGGGTTTTTGTTCTTCATGAAAGTTTTAGGCTATACCTCAACTGTCCACTGGTAAAATTTCAGGTCATTTAGACCTACCTAGCTCAAGTTATGGCCAAATGAACAAATACTGTTCATTTGGTCATTTTGTACAGGGCAGACTGAGATTTTCCAAGTTTGGTCAATTTGTTCACTAGGTTTTGGTCACTTTTTGGGCATGCTTCCTAAATGAAAAATGTGTCATTTAGTGTCTATTTTCATTCCCAATTGGTCTCATACCAATTGGACTTATAAATTTTCATTTTTGGTCCCTCAAAGGGACCTTGTTCATGCTGCCAGCAGCATGACCACATTGAATCCGAATTTGGTTTTGGTTCAAACACTTCTAACACATTCCATTTGGTCACAATTGACCATTTCCCACTTCAAACTAGGTCAATCATATTATTTACCCATTTCTCACATTTTTTTGTTTATAAACCCTAAGTTTCCAAACCCTAGTTTACCAATTCTTTGCATTTAATTGATTCAAAGCCTATATACATGTTTCTTCATCTCAAACAAGATCACATACACTTTTAAATCTATCAAACTCATGAATACACACATCAAAACCCTAGTTGGCCAAAATTCAACTTTGTCCCTTAATACTTGCCTTCATTTCATTTTAAGCTTATTTCCAAGTTCATTCAATTATAAACACATGTATTAAACTCAAAATTCCAAAGTAAATAGTTTACCTCAACTTTGATAGTCAATATTCAATTTTTCTCCTCTTTTCTTCTTTCTTTCTTGCTAAATCTCTTTCTCAAAGGAAGAAAATAAGGTTTTATGAAGTGATTGGGGAAGAAATTAGGGTTTAATGGGGGATTTAAAGCTTGGAGCAAGCTTTCATGGAGGTGTGGTAATGGTGGTGTTAAGGGAGAGGTGGGGCGGTAACTTAGGGAAGATGAAGAAGACTTTTATTATTATTATTATTAGTCTTATGGAAGACCCAAAAATCAATTTAATTAAATTTATTAATTATAATCTTATGGCATCATGCATGATGTCATGCATGATGTCATCTCCCTATACCTTTTTCATTTTCTCTTTTTTTTTATTTATTTTTCTATTAGTTCTTTAATTTAATTACCGACTCCAAAATTTTCTTTTCTCCAATTTTATTTGACAGTTAGGTCAGGAGTCAGCTCTCAGGGTCAATTGACCAAATTGCCCCTTGCCGGTTTAACCCGATTTTAAATAATTCAATATTTCTTCCGGCTCCCTGACCTAATTATTTTATTGACTTAACAATTCTTTTTCATGATTTTCTCTTTTCCACTCATTCATAATAGTCCTAAGGACCGCAGCGTCACATTTTACGGTTCGAAATTTGAGTTTAAATTGACTTTACAGTCATTCCCGAGAAGGTCACCCATCGCTGTGACTCTCGACTCGTTTAACTTCTTATGTTCTGTTTTTCTTATTTATACTTAACTAATTGATAATTACTAATTATTTGTGTTTATAGTTTATCTAGTTGTCTTAGATGTGGTTCTAATCTCCTTAATTATCCAGACCAAAACCGATCACCGGAATAGTGAAATATACTAGGTTATACGAATAGGGGCGTTACAATTTACGAGTCTCAATGAAGATATTATCAAAGTACAATTAATGAAAATGAATCTATATTATATGCAAAGAAAGAATAAAATGGTAACTAAGCTATATTGCTTGTAAAAGGATTCATCCTAAATTGCTTCTTAAAATATCTACTTATGAAGATTAGTGGTGAGCTAATTTTTTTTTTCTAGTAATAGCAACATAAAATTATAAATAGTCACAAAACAATTAACTTAGAGTGTAGTGCCTAAAGGTCATAAACCATTTTTTTTTTTTATAAATCTAGCAATCAAGATAACCTCTTCTTAGAACTCATTGAATTCATACTATAGCTGAATTTAGCCAAAAATGGATGTGCTTGAAGTCATTAAGGTTCAAATTTGCATATTTGCTTACTTAGTGGGCTCAACTTAACTAATGCAAGATAAACCAAGAATGAATGTACCTGAGGTTTTAAGCATTAGGGGCTAAGTAATTGATTGAACCTCACATGAGATGTGATGAGTAAACAGTTACTCACTTATGAATTGTTATGATTCCAAGAATAGATGTGTGACACCCCTTACCCGGCTACAGTGTATCCGAGTAAGCTATGTCACACGGTGTACCGGCACACTCTATTTTACCTTAATTAATTTTTTTTATCAAAGTTTTGAATATAGTTTGTGAAATATAGTTCATTTATTGAAATTATAATTTATTTGAGGTTCCGGAAATTTTTAAAGAAAATCCGGCAGAGTACCGGCTAAAAATGGAGAAAACAGTTCTTCGGAACCTGTTAAAAACACTTCCAAATAATTTCCAAACAATCCCAACTTCAATTCATCAACAAAATCTCAATATCAAGATCTCCACAACATTTCTCAATTTCAGTTCTCAATAACCTTTTCATTTCTCAAACATCCATTTCTCATAATACTCATATACAAACAATAAATAAATGCTTAAATTTTGTATTCATAGCCATAACTTTCATTATTTACATGAACATCAGAATACATTACATAAGTTCAAATACATATGAGAAAGTAAAAATTAGCTACAAAATATCAAAATGACACCTAGTGTCCTACCAATGCACTGCAGAAGTTGAGGTGACACGGACACTGTGCAGAACTGCAGGATGGACTCACCCAGTCTGTGGTCTACTGGGCTCACGATCTGTATCTCCAGTACCTACGCGTGGCAAAAGTAACGCGCTAAGCAATAATGCTTAGTGGTGCAATAATATAATAAAAGAAATAGCAAGAAAATAAATATGTAGTGAATGTATATGTTATATTTGTTTGGTATTTGTATATCATTTACTTTGTCCACTTTCATTCATTTGGTTGCCCAAGTAACCTACACTAGATGACTGGACTGGATAACGGGTAAACTGGCACTGGGTATCTAGTACCTCGGGCCGTCACACCATCGGTCACATATGCATCTCCCGGTGTGCAACAGAACAGCTAACAAGCTGTAAATACATCAGGCACAAGGCCAAATCTCAATACAAGGTCGAAATGGCTAAAAGCCATAAAATCACAGAACGGCATATTGCCATGTGCAGTACTACTAACTGAACCCTATTGGCATGCCAAACTATCCAAACCTATCTTGTTAGGTATACTAGGGCATTTGAAACTTTTAAATTCTTCAATTTGTGAATTTCATGTTTTGGTGTTACTATTCACCTTATTGGTCAACAAAAATGTTGACTTTTGGATAGAAAATATGTACATTGACTTTGGCACTCCCAACATACCACATTTTATATTTAAAACTTGTTGGCATTAAGCGTTAATACCATTGCTAAGCATTAAACCAAAGGAGCAGATTTTTCAGATTTTGTATCATAACTTTACTGTTCCATTAGGAACTGTTACAGTGGAAATTTGAGGAATTGGTAAACATAAAAGTTGTTCCTTATTTTGTCTAGTTGAATTTCCTTTTTTGAATCACTCCATTTGGAGTTTTGTAGCTCCAGATATGGTCCAAAAACCACAGCTGGCCGGATTTCCATTCTGCAGAAATTACCATATCTATAGTAACATGAACAGTGACTGTGACTGCATATTTGAATAGGTTCTGGCCATAATTTGGGGTATATTTCTTCATGAAAGTTGTTTTTCTATGTCTTAACTTTTTGCTGTAAAAATTTCAGGTCAATTGACCAAATCTACAGTGAGTTATGGCCAAATGAACAGTTACTGTTCATTTGGTCATTTCTGCAGGTGCTGTTGCAGGGGATCCGGATTGGGGCCAACTTTTGGTCCTCTTGCTTTGGTCTTTTGGGCATGGTTTCTTCAGAAAAAATGTGCCATTGTAAGCCTAGTTTCATGTCCAATTGGCCAAACACCAATTGGACCAACACAGCCAAAGATATGGCAGTCCAAGTGGACTGAAATTTCAGTCACCCTGCTGCTGTCCTTAGGCAGCCTACACACTCACTTTGCCATGCATTAACTCACTTCAAATTATTATTAACTTGCCTTAAATGGTCACTAATTGACCAGTAGAATGTTCATTAATCAATTCCAATGCCAAGTCCAATTTTCATTCCTAAACCCTAGCCAAATTTTCAAAGTTTTCACAATTTCCCTCATTAACTCTTTCATTCTCTACATATATGTGTATACACTTTAAATCTAAGCTCTAGTTCACTCTAAGTCCATCAAACACTCCATTTCTATTCCTTCAATAGGGCTGCCGAAATGCATGGCATACATACACATAATTTTTTTTCATTTTAGTTACAATTTCTTACTTATTTTAAGTCCCTTAGCATAGAAATAAAGAGCTTTAGGTGTGTATATGCACTAACCTTTTAAGTGGCAGATTTTTCCAAGCCCCAAACCTCACTTTCTTTCTTCTTCTTGGCTGCCAAAAGGTTTTGCAAGGTGCAAGGACAAATTTTAGTGAAAGGTCTCTAGGGTTTTAGGGTGAAATGAAGGAGGAAATTAAGCTTTGATTGTGTGTTAATGGAGGTTGGCTATGGGCAAGGGTTTTGGCTGGAATGGAAAAGAGATGGCTGCTGGTTTTTTTCTTTATTTCTTGGTCTCAATTATCTCTTTTATTAGTTAGTCAAATGGTTACTTAATTGTGATTGGTTATAATTTTCTTAATGACATCACCATGATGTCATAAATAAGCCTTTTCCTCATTTTCTTTTCTTTTCTTCACTACTCATTTTCAATTTAATTTCTAGTAATGTTTATTCATATTTTATGTCATATTAATTATTTACTCAACTGGACAAGTCAGCCAAAAATCACCTCTGAAGGCGAAATGACCAAAATGCCCTCCGTTTGGCTTAACGGGTCAAAATTGTCTGTACCGATTGAAAAATTTTTCTAGGTATTTTCTTGGCATTCTAATGCCATAGGAACCTCAATGACCCTTCTCTGGAGTCCCAAAAATTATTTTATAAATTTTTCCCCGGGTCTAGGGCTCCTCGTTGCGAGAACGGCAACTTCCCTCTGGTTACCCATCACTAGGGCACCGGCTCGTTTAACTTGGTTGTATTTTATTTCTAAAATTTTTACTAAATTTTTCTTATCAATATTTGAGTTAATTATGGTTCCTGACTTTAGTTTAAATATTTTTCCGGACGTTCTAGTTGTCCGGACCGACACTGGTCACCGGAACAGTAGAATGTACGGAGTTGTTACCGGGAGGGTGTTACAAGATGTACTTGAGGATGATTAACAGTTTATAAGAATTCAATCACCCACTAGAGATTCTTTCCAACTAGGATTTTCGTTTCCTACTTTGGAAGTGTAGGATCTGCTAAATTAGTGGGAGGATTAATTTGATCAAAAGACTATGATCATTTGGTAAGTTACCAAACACAAAATACTAATTAGAATCTTATTATCTTTCATAGTATATTCTGATAAAATGACAATGACACAATTACCCACCATTATTATCGTTAGTATGTTAGATGTCAATAAGCTCACTAGACTTAATTTCTAGGATTGGCTAAGGGATTTAAAAATAGTTTTAAATTCTAAACATATAGGATATGTTTTGGACACAAAACCTCCTAATCCCTTGTCTGAAGGTGCATCAAAGAAGGAATATAACACTTTAAGAAAGTGGCATGATGACAACTTGCAAGTTAAGTGTCACATGTTTGCACTATGTGTAATGAGTTATAAAGGGAGAATGAGAATATACTTATAGCTTCAGAAATCCTATTTAACCTATAAAAGTTATATGGTGGAAAAAAATAGAACTGCAAGACATAAGATGTCAGAGTAGTTATTCATGTTAAAGATGTTGGAAGAATTAAATGTGAGAAGTGATTTATGCAATCTAATTGAGTTATGTTATGATTTCCTGAAGGATTTCACCCCACAATTGGATTTGATCCAACAATCTCTTCCTAACTCTTTTTATAAGACTATTATAGACTTTCACATGAACAAACTGGAGTGTACTCTTACAAAGTTGTTAAAATTGCTTGTTATGGCTCAAAGGGCTAAAATTAGTAATAAGGGAAAAGAAGCAATCTCAGTTGTTTCTACTTCTAATATGACTAAGAGGAAGAGCAGTGAGACAAGCAATGCTTTAATTCCTAAATTTTTAAGAAAAGTGTCTAAAAGCCAATTCAAGGAAAAAAAAGGTTAAAGCTATGCACAAAGGAAATTGTTTCCATTATAAAAGGGTTGGGCACCAGAAAAAGAATTACCCAAAATACGTAGAGCATAAGAAGAACAAGAATGATAAGCCTTGTGAAGGTATATCTTTATCTTGTTTCTAAATATTCTAAAGTACTTATAGTTTATTATATTGCTGGAACCAATTCTCACAAATGTTATGACATGCAGGAACCAGCAAATGATAAAACTTGGTAATGATATGAAGATAAACAGCATTTTGGTGATAGAGCAAAGGTTGTTGCTAAGTCTATAGTGTTTTATCTTTGTATATTTGTTTTAGACAATGTTTGTATGTACCTAATGTTTTAAGATATCATTTCTGTATTACGTTTGACTTGTAATAGATATGAATATTCATGGATGATGTTTAAATTTTATTTTTGAAATGAAATGTTAGCATGGGTTACTTGAACAATTATCTTTATTATATTGATAATATTAACAAAATAATTCCAAGCAATTAAATTCAGATTCATATAATCGAAACTAAATCTAATCTAAAATGAATTTGGCTTTTACAACTAAGTCAAATTGCAGAGAGTAGGATCATTAAGTTAGTGAAATGGGGACTAGGTTCTCATTAAGCTAATTAGTGAGTCTTGTTCTCAAGGCAATGTGATAAAATCAACAGAGCTGAAAGAATTTTAGAACCAATACATAGAGATGTATGTGGTCCATATGGAAATGGTTAGAAGAGGTTTTTCTCAATACTTCAAGGATGTTTACATTTGAGAAATGCAAACTTGAAATCTTTAAATAGTTTAAAGAATTCGGACCTAAAGTAGAGAAATATATGGAAATGGTATTAAGGTCCTTGATTTGATCAAAGGCCAAGCATAATCAAGTACTAAATTCGATGAGTTCCTACAGGAATAGAATATTATAGCTCAATTTAATCCTCTTAAAATTTCATAGTTGTATGGAATATCTAAAAGAAAAAATTGTACTAGTTTTTGACACAGTATAGAATATGATGAACTATAAGAAATTCTACAGGTCTTATTATAAGGATTAGTATTATTAATCACTTTAAATCTTCAATATAGGTTATGATGTATATCAATTTTCACCACATCATATAGGAAATATTGTGGTTAAACACTAAATCTTAAGGTTGTTAAAATTGAAGTTGTTTAAAAGAGAAATTTGATAAACGAATATATTTGTTGAATATCCTAAAGGAAGTTTAAGATATAATTTTATCTTCCTACTAAACAAAGAGTTGTTATGAGTGGGGTCATTTTCTAAAGAGAAGAGTCTCTATAAAAGAATGGCAAAGGAAGGAAGATGAAATTGGATGAAGAGTCATCCAATAACAAATTAAATGGATGTAAATCCTTTTAGTAATGAGCTTATACCTATTAGTGATTTCACCATTATAGTACCTTGAAGTTAATTTCTATGTCTTATATTTAAAGAGATATATAATTCTACATATTAATATACAAAAGTTGTCCATTTATGTAGAGATTGGTCATAGAGATTGTTATCCCTTGTAGCAACCCAAGAGGGAGGGGGGGGGGTGAATTGGGTTATAATTGCAAAATTAAAGATTAAAAGAAATTTAAACACCAAAAAGAGAAAAGGAAGAATGATAACACAAGAGATTTATAGAGGCTCAGCTATCCCAAGCCTACGTCCTCTCCTTAAGGCCCTCCTTGAGAGTTAACACCACTAAAATTCTTCTTTGGGTGAAGAATAAACCCCTTACAATCACCACAAGAGCAAACCTTACTCTTTTACAAATCCCTTTACACTCAAAAGTTATTTAAAGCTCTATCACATTCAAAATTACAATAAGTGCTCACAACAATTTTGAAGGAACTCTCAGAACAATGAATTTGCAACTCAAATATCAAGTTCTCAACATTAACTATGGTAGCTCAAGTTTTAGAGAGAGAGAATGAAGAAAATCTTTAGAACCTAATAAATTTCCAAAAGATTGTTGTTATCTAAACTTGTTTCCAGTCATAAATGGTGCCTATTTATACTTTTTGCAAGAAAATAGCTGTTGGGGGTGCATTAAATGCCAAAATAGCTGTTCAACCACCCAAAGCTCTATTTTATTGAGTTGCAGAAGCCCAGATTTGGCTGCTGAAGTTATTTACTTTGGCTACCGAAGGTTAAAGTGCCCAAAAATAGCTTTTGAAAAGTCACTTTCGGCTGCCGAAGTTCCTACTTTTGGCTACCGGAGTGCTCTCTAGACAAAATGACTTTTAACACTCAAAAACCATGATTTAAAGAGTGAACTTAGGCTATCGAACTTCCCACTTTTGGCTGCCGAAGTGCTTTCTAGACAAAAAGTGTCAAAAGGACACTTAAGCTTCGAAAATGCATAACTTTTTAACCGGAACTCGGATTTTCGATCTGTTTGAACCGTTGGAAAGCTAATTCGATAAAATTTTCAATGAAAACATTTTCAAAAAAAATTTACATTTCTCAAATGTGAAAATTTTATTTTAGTCCCCCTTGGTCAAGAAAAAGTTACAAGTAAAGACACTAAGAAATTAAGAGTTTAAAAAACTCATAACTTTTTGATCTGAACTCGGATTTCTGATCCGTTTGAACCATTGGAAAGCTAATTCAATGTATTTTGAAACTAAAATACTTTTCAAATTTAATTGTTCTTTTTTGAAAAATTTATTTAATTTTCCTTTGATGAAAAATTTATTTAATTTTCCTTTGATAAAAAATTAGGTGAAAACTAAGTTGAACAAGATATTTTTAGTACCACCTAGACTTGAGCCAACATAATTAATAAAATGAGATTTACAAGATATAAAATAAATAAAAGTTACATTGTAGGTTTCCATAAATATTTGCTTCCTTATGTTGCTCTTCCTTAACTTTAATTTGAAGCAATTTTGCAATTTTGAGTCTATGGCCTACAAACTCAACACAAACACTTCTAAAGTATATTAGTAGCGTACTAATTGTTTATTATCATCAAAACATAGGTTAAGACACCTAGGTCCAACAAGCTCCCCCTTTTTGATGATGACAAATAATTAGTGAATGAGGAAAATTAAACACAAGTGAAGTGTGTGTTTTTCAGAAATTCTCTCCCTTAATGTACTCCCCCTTTCAAAAACAGTTTGTGCCTTATTATATAGAATTTGGAGAGCACATAAGAGAGGCTTTGACTCAATGAATTCAATTCCATGAGTCCTAGGTGAATGATGATGCAAAGTTATTTTTATATCAAAAACAATTCAGAATATGTATCAAAGGATTACCAAGAAGCATCACATAAGTATATCTAAAACATGTATCCCACTAAATCATCATTTATATATCATGTTTAAAGCTTAAAATTTGGAATTAGTCATCCACTAGCTATATATCTCCCCCTTTTGGCATCATCAAAATGCACTCTAGAAGGAAAAACATACAAAAATTATAGCATCATTCAAAGGCTTACCACCATGCATTTAAGCACAAAAAGTGATACCATTAAGGTGGTTATATGGTAGTTAAGCAAATGTGCAAAATCAACTTGATTTGAAATTGAACATGAGTATAATTATGTCATTGAGACACTTAGAACATATGTATAGTATATGCTCAATCATAACAACTATTTTAAAGAATAACCTATAAAGAGCTATGTAACACCCTCACTGTAGCTATTCCGTACATTCTACTATTTCGGTAACTGGTGTTGGTCCGGACAGCTAGAACATTTGGAAAAATATTTAGACTAGAGTGAGGAGTCATAAATAACTCAAACAATAATTTCTAAAATTTAGAAAAAAATTTAGAAATAAAATACAACCAAGTTAAATGAGCCGGTGCACTAGCGATGGGTAACCAAGTGGGAAGTTGCGGTCTTCACAACTAGAAGCCCTAAACCCAAGGAAAAATTTATGAAATAATTTTTGAGACTCCAAAGAAGAGTCATTGAGGTTTCTATGGCATTAGAATGCCAAGAAAAGGCTTAGAAAAGTTTTTTGATAGGTACAGACGATTTTGGCTCAATAAGCCAAACGGAGGGCATTTTGGTCATTTCATCTTCAGAGATGATTTTTGGCCGACTTGTCCAATTAATTAATAATTATTATGATCTAAAATATGAATAAATATTGTTAAAAAAATAAACTGAAAATGAGTAGAAAAGAAAAGAAAATAGGAAATATGACATCACATGATGTCATTAGTTAGGTCTCCATTAATCACAACTTAACAAGCCAATTAAAAGGAGATAAATTAGACAAAAATTGATAAACAATCTGCATCTTCAACCTTTGGGCAGCTTAAAAAACATAGAGAGAGAGAGAGAGAGAGAGAGAGAGAGAGAGAGAGAGAGAGGAAAGAAAACTCCATGGAAGCTTGATCAAGCTTGAGCTAACCCACCCAAATCACCCCAAAACCCTAGCTTCCCTTCATAAATATTTACCCCTAAACCTAGAGTAAGTCTTGGGCAGCAAAAAGAAAGAGAAAAAGAAGAGTTCTCAAGCTTTGGAAATTAGCTAAATCAAGTTTAGTGCCTATACTCACTTCCACATCTTTTAATCTTTGTTAGGAAGACAAATTAAATGAGAATTTGTTGTAAAATTGAACAAAACAATTATATTGAAGTGTGTATGAAAATTTGCAGCCATGGGAGAAGGATGAGATTTGTTGATTTGTATGACTTGAATTGTTTAGAAGTGGTTTGTGAAGAGATAACTTGAGTTAGATGTTGAACTATGTGTGTTGGATGTGTTAGATGGCATGGATAATATGAAATGGACACTTTGGGAATTAGGGTTTGTGAAAAGTTAGAGTTTTTCTTATGTAATATTATATTAACATTGTAATGGTCAATTAGTGACCATTTGAATGTGTGTCAGGAGGAATTGAAGTGAGTAAAGATAATGGAGTTGAGCTTAGGCATGCTGCCCTTGGTGACTTGAAGGACTGGTTGTCAGTCCAGCAGGTTTGGGAAGCTATAAATGGAGTTGTATAGGTTCAATTGGTGCAAGGCCAATTGGACATGAAACTAGACACATAATGGCACAACTTTAGTGAAGAAATCCTGCCCAGAAAATCAAACCATGTTGACTTAAAAATTACCCTAATTCGGGTGACCAACATGCTGTCCCTGAAAAATGACTAAATGAACAGTATTTGTTCAAATAGTCATAACTCAATGTAGAAAAGTTCAATTGATCTGAAATTTTATCAGCAGAAATATGAGACATAGCCCTATAATTTTCATGGAGAACACAAACTCAAATTCTAAGCCTAACCAATTCAAATTGCTAGTCGAAGTTAGGATACCAAATCTGGCAGATCCAAATTGCCTAGAAATTCTGGGTATAGGACAATCCGGTCAGTTATGGAAAAATGACCAAAACTTGAGCTACAAAACTCCAAATGGAGTGATTCAAAAAATGAAATGTAACTAGACACAATAAGGAGAAACTTTCATGAAGACAATTTTGTCACATTCTTACTGTATAAATAACCAATGGAATAGAAAACCTAGGGTATGATATCTGAAAATTTTGAATAACATAAGATAAGCTTTTGAAATGGTATTGGAAATCAATACCAACAAAAATAAAATGCAAAATGTGGTATCTTGGAGAACTTAGGTTCAATAAATTTATTATGTATTAAAAAGTTAACAATTTGAGTTAATAGTAATGTAAATATTAGTACAAAAACACAAAGTGTAAGAACTAAATTGGTATAAGAAATTAAGGTATGAAATTTGGAATTCATGAAATGTTCATGGATTACTTGGAATAGAAATAGTAATTTACCCAAATGACTTAATGAACATTTAAGTTATGCGAATATATAATTAAGATTTGTATTCCCATTACTAGTAGGTTTAATAAAACGTGAGTGATACCACTTGAATATGAAATAAAATTAACCTAGATGGATTGATGAGACTTATACTCCCAACACCAATGGAGTTCATAATATATTAGCAATACAACTTGAAGTATGAAATGTACTTTACAAGAATAGATTGTTGAATGAATAAATGTGATAAAAGTGTCATTTGGGATTTAGGTTCCCATCAAGAGAGAAATGAAAGATGTTTGGAATGTGAATGGTACATGAGATTAAATGAATGTGAATTGTAATTAGTATGAATATTACGATGAATGCATAAATTACCTAGAAATGTGAATTTGGAAATTATGTTTCCATTATAAACAAAATTAGAATGCTATAAAAATATAAATGAAAAATATAATGAAATGATGAAAGATATAAACTCTTAATGGTACTATGTGCCCATGTATTGCCTAGACACGTGTGCCAGATTGGATAGATTGGCATACCAATAGGGTATTGTTTTAGCAGTACTGCGAAAGGCTTTATGCCTGTATTCATAGCTTTATGCCCATATTCATGGCTTTATGCCCACACTCATGGCTTAATGCCCGATTATGTGTTATCATAGCTTTTTAGCCATACTGACTGCATATACGTGGTTAACGTTCTGCGTCCCATGGTATTACGGCCCGAGGCACCGCGGTGTCTAATGCCAATGACCCGTTATCCAGTTTAGTCAGCTTCTCATAGGTTACTTGGGCAGTCTAATTTATTAACATAAGTTATGAATATTAGTAATTAAAAATGCTAGAAAGTAAATAAATGAGAAGAAGTTCTGAAATAAATTAGATTAGCTCTAAAAATCTGTTCCTTAGAATGATATGAAGTAAATTAAATTAGTTCAAAAAAAAATTTTAAATATTACGAAATTATTGTAAACAACTTAGAAAGTATTAAGGAAGTGATAAAAAGACTAGTAGAAGAATTATAACTTAAATAACATTACAAATGTAACTTTCCTAAGAATATAAGTATAAGTTTAAATTTTTGATTTATTTGTACATTATATAAATGATTATTGTAAACTTATGACAGAAGAGATTCTATAGAGCAACATAAATGACGAAAAATATGATGTATGGCAAATTTCATATGAACCCAGTAACATTAAGGAAATAAACACTTCCCAAAAAAAAAAAAGTCTAAATTAGGATAAAACATATTAAATTTTAGAAACAGCATGTGAAGTATAAATTAATCTTAATTATCCGAATTTTGTTTCTATCTTTATTTATATATTATTTCCTTGTTATATTATTACACTACTAAGCAGCAATGCTTAGCGCAATGGAATTATTTCCTTTGCATAGGTACTGAAGCTAGAACCCGATGGATGTTTGACTGGGAATTTTGGGAGTCCAGATCTGCAGAGTGTCAAAGGTTGTCACCTCCACAGCAATGCATGTAGCTAGGGCCCATGTATATCACTTTATGTATTTTGCATGTTATAAATATTTCGTATGTTGTAATTCGTATATTGTAATGTAAATTAAGAATTTGTAAGTAATATTTATGTGATGTAAATTTATAAATTGATTATTTCATATGTATTTAAATTGTATATCATGTAAATTAATGAAGATTGAAAATTATCATATATGAGTTGAGAATGAATGGAAATGAGTATGAAATTGAATTATATAGAGGATATTCGAATTGATGAGATAATTATGATTAGTATGGATAAGATTTTATAGTGAAAATATTATTGAATTTTTAAGCAGGTGAATAATGAAATGCACTAAATAGGAATAAAATAGGAGAAATTTCGCTAGTTTCTCCATAGAAAAATAATTGATATTAAATTAAACGAATTCAAAATTACTAAAATATTAAAGTAAGATAAGATAGGGTGCTCCGGCACCGAATGTAGCATACTTTGCTCGGCTACACTGTAGTCGGGTGAGGGGTGTTACATTTATGGGTATCAGAGCACGGTTTAGGCATTCCTAGGCATAGGTAGATGGAAAGGGATAGTGTGCATAACATGCATTGCATTCATATGAGTCTGGGTGATACTAATGCAGATTTGTTTTCTTGGTTATTTTAGGTTAAGGTATAGACTCAGAATTGCAGAGGGCAGTAGAAGAAGAAGTAGTAAGCTGTATCCTGATTGGGAGTGATATTGGAAATCGGGGAGATCCTACTCCACCAGTGCAAGAGGTGCTTGTATAACCCCAACAAGCCTTGTTTGAGCAGATGACTGAATTCTTTCGACAGATGACTGGGGTTATTCCACCACCGCCTCAGCGAAAATCACCTCTAGGAAAAATTAGAAAGTATAGAGCTGTAGATTTCAATGGTAGAAAGGAAGACGATTCTTCAGCGGCTCAGTATTGGTTAGAAAGGACTGAAAGAGTCCTGCAATAGCTCCATTGCACACCAGAACAGAGTTTGGAGTGTGCAGTTTCATTGTTACAAAAAGCTGCATATCGATGGTGGGATATTGTAACCAAGGTAGTGCCACCAGCCGACGTAACTTGTGAATTCTTTCTAATAGAGTTCAGAAAAAAATATATTAGCTGTGTTCATGAAGAGGAACAGAAGAGGAGTGGTGATCAACAAAAGAGGAAATTTGGATAGTTTAGTAATAAGAGGCCAAGAGAACAATTAAGTCAGACATCTGATCAAAGTAGGAGATCTAGACCCAGGCCTATACCCAGAAGAGATCAACCAGAAACACTAGTAGTGAGTGGCCAGGACTAGCAAAAAAATGTGGCCATTGTAACAAGTGGCATAAAGGTGAATGTAGGGGATTGACTGGAGCCTGTTATAGATGTGGGGCCATAGACCATCGTTTGAAAGATTGTCCTAAGAGGAATTTACCATGGACCCAGACAGAGGTCGTGGAAGGACCAAGTGCAACAGTAACACCACTTCCAAATGTCACCCAAGCCGGAGAGGAGCAAGAAGGCCCAAATGTGAATTTGAGGTAAATTATTCTTCCTTTATGATATACCTAAGTGCATAATGATAGATTCGAAAAGACTAAATAATACCATATATATAAAAAGAGTAGACAGAGGGAGTAATAGAAAGGTAAAGGAATTATCTCAGATACCTACACTCGGTAAATTTCGAGGGGAAGAATTGTAACACCCTCACTGTAGCTATTCTGTACATTCTACTGTTCCGGTGACCGGTGTCAGTCCGGATAGCTAGAATGTCTAGAAAAATATTTAAACTAGAGTGAGGAGTCATAAATAACTCAAATAATAATAAGAAAAATTTTATAAAAAAATACAACCAAGTTAAATGAGCCGGTGCCCTAGCGAGTGGTAACCCAGTGGGAAGTTGCGGTCTTCACAACTAGAAGCCCTAAACCCAAGGAAAAATTTATGAAATAATTTTTGAGACTCCAAAGAAGAGTCATTGAGGTTTCTATGATATTAGAATGCCAAGAAAAGGCTTAGAAAATTGTTTTGATAGGTACATACGATTTTGGTTCAATAAGCCAAATGGAGGGCATTTTGGTCATTTCGTCTTCAGAGATGATTTTTGGCCGACTTGTCCAGTTAAGTAAATAATTATTATGATCTAAAATATGAATAAATATTGCTAAAAATTAAATTGAAAATAAGTAGAAAAGAAAAGAAAAGAAAATGAAAGAAAATAGGAAATATGACATCACATGATGTCATTAGTTAGGTCTCCACCAATCACAACTCAACAAGCCAATTAAAAGGAGATAAATTAGACAAAAATTGACAAATAATCGGCATCTTCAACCTTTGGGCAGCCCAAAAATGTAGAGAGAGAGAGAGAGAGAGAGAGGAAAGAAAACTCCATGGAAGCTTGATCAAGCTTGAGTTAACCCACCCAAATCACCCCAAAACCCTAGCTTCCCTTCACAAATATTTACCCTTACACCTAGAGCAAGTCTTGGGCAGTAAAAAGAAAGAGAAAAAGAAAATTTCTCAAGCTTTGAAAATTAGCTAAATCAAGGTTAGTGCCTATACTCACTTCCATATCTTTTAATCTTTGTTAGGAAGACAAATTAAATTAGAATTTGTTGTAAAATTGAACAAAACAATTACATTGAAGTACGTATGAAAATTTGCAACCATGGGAGAAGGATGAGATTTGTTGATTTGTATGACTTGAATTGTTTAGAAGTGGTTTGTGATGAGATAACTTGAGTTAGATGTTGAACATGTGTGTTGGATGTGTTAGATGGCATGGATAGTATGAAATGGACACTTTGGGAATTAGGGTTTGTGAAAAATTAGAGTTTTGCTTATGTAATGGTATATTAACATTGTAATGGTCAATTAGTGACCATTTGAATGTGTGTGAGGAGGAGTTGAAGTGAGTAAAGATAATGGAGTTGAGCTTAGGCATGCTGCCCTTGGTGACCTACAGGACTGGTTGTGAGTCCAGCAAGTTTGGGCAGCTATAAATAGAGTTGTATAGGTTTAATTAGTGAAAGGCCAATTGGACAAGAAACTAGACACATAATGGTACAACTTTGGTGAAGAAACCCTACCCAGAAAACCAAACCAAGTTGATCTAAAAATTACTCTAATCTGGGTGGCCAATATGCTATCCCTAGAAAATGACTAAATGAACAGTGTTTGTTCAAATGGTCATAACTTAGTGTAGAAATATTCAATTGATCTGAAAGTTTACCAGTAGAAATCTAAGACATATCCCTACAACTTTCATGAAGAATACAAACTCAAATTCTGAACCTAACGAATTAAAATTGCTAGTCCAAGTTAGGACACTAAATCTGGCAGAACCAAATTGCCCAGAAATTCTGGGTACAGGTCAATCCGGCCAGTTATAGTAAAATAAAATAACTTGAGCTACAAAACTCCAAATGGAGTGATTCAAAAAAAGAAATGTAACTAGACACAATAAGGAACAACTTTCATGAAGATAATTTTGTCAAATTCCTACAGTATAAATGACCAATGGAATAGTATTCTAGGGTATGAAATCCGAAAATTTTGAATAACATAAGATAAACTTTGAAATGGTATTGGAAATCAATACCAACAAAAATAAAATGCAAAATGTGGTCTCTTAGAGAACTTAGGTTCAATAAATTTATTATGTATTAAAAAGTCAATAATTTGAGTGAATAGTAATGTGAATAGTAGTACAAAGACACGAAGTATAAGAACTAAATTGGTAGAGAAAATTAATGTATAAAATTTGGAATCCATGAAATGTTCATGGATTACTTGGAATAGAAATAGTAATTTACCTAAATGACTTAATGAACATTTAAGTTATGTGAATATATAATTAATATTTGTATTCCCATTACTAGTAGGTTTAATAAAACATGAGTGATACCACTTGAATATGAAATGAAATTAACATAGATGGATTGATGAGACTTATACTCCCATCACCAATGGAGTTCATAATATATTAGCAATGCAACTTGAAGTATAAAATGTACTTTACATGAATAGATTGTTGAATGAATAAATGTGATAAAAGTGTCATTTGGGATGTAGGTTCTCATCAAGAGAGAAAGGAAAGATGTTTTGAACGTGAATGGTACATGAGATTAAGTGAATGTGAATTGTAATTAGTATGAATATTGCGATGAATGTATAAATTACCTAAAAATGTGAATTTGGAAATTATGTTTCCATTATAAACAAAATTAGAATGCTATAAAAATATAAATGAAAAATATAATGAAATGATGAAACATATAAACTCTTAATGGTACTATGTGCCCATATATTGACTAGATAAGTGTGTCAGATTAGATAGATTGACATGCCAATAGGGTATTATTTTAGCAGTACTGCGAAAGGCTTTATGCCTGTATTCATGGTTTTATACTCGTATTCATGGCTTTATGCCCGCACTCATGGCTTAATGCCCGATTATGTGTTATCATGGCTTTTTAGCCATATTGACTGCATACGTGGTTGACGTTCTGCGTCCTATGTTATGACGGCCTAAGGCACCGCGTTGTCTAGTGCCAATGACCTGTTATCCAGTTTAGTCAGCCTGTCATATATTACTTGGGTAGTCTAATTTATTAAAATAAGTTATGAATATTAGCAATTAAAAATGCTAGAAAGTAAATAAATAAGAAGAAGTTCTGAAATAAATTAGATTAGCTCCAAAAATTTGTTCCTTAGAATGATATGAAGTAAATTAAATTAGTTCCAAAAAGATTTTAAATATTACGAAATGATTGTAAATAACTTAGAAAGTATCAAGGAAGTGATAAAAAGACTAGTAGAAGAATTATAACTTAAATAACATTACAAATGTGATTTTCATAAGAATATAAGTATAAGTTTAAATTTTAGATTTATTTGTACATTATATAAATGATTATTGTAAACTTATGACAGAAGAGATTCTAGAGCGCAACATAAATGACGAAAAATATACTATATGGAAAATTTCATATGAACCTAGGAACATTAGGGAAATAAACACTTCAAAAAAAAAGAAGACTAAATTAAGATAAAACTTATTAAATTTTAGAAACCGCATGTGAAGTATAAATAAATCTTAATTATCTGAATTTTGTTTCTATCTTTATTTATATATTATTTCCTTGTTATATTATTGCACCACTAAGCAGTAATGCTTAGCGCGATGAAATTTTTTCCTTTGTGCAGGTACTGAAGCTAGAACCCAGTGGACGTTTGACTGGGAATTTTGAGAGTCCAGATCTGCAGAGTGTCAAAGGTTGTCACCTCCTCAGCAATGCATATAGCTAGGACCCATGTATATCACTTTATGTATTTTGTATGTTATAAATATTTCGTATGTTGTAATTCGTATATTGTAATGTAAATTAAGAATTTGTAAGTAATATTTATGTGATGTAAATTTATAAATTGATTATTTCATATGTAATTAAATTGTATATCATGCAAATTAATGAAGATTGAAAATTATCATATAGGAGTTGAGAATGAATGGAAATGAGTATGAAATTGAATTATATAGAGGATATTCGAATTGATGAGATAATTATAATTAGTATGGATAAGATTTTATTGTGAAATATTATTGAATTTTCAAGCAGGTGAATAATGAAATGGGCCAAATAGGAATAAAATAGGGAAACTACGCTAGTTTCTCCATAGAAAAAATAATTGATATTAAATTAAACGAATTCAAAATTACAAAAATAATAAAGTAAGATAAGATAGGGTGCTTCGGCATCGAATGTAGCACACTTTGCTAGCTACACTGTAGTCAGGTGAGGGGTGTTACAAGCTAAGAAGACTACAATACAAATTTACTAATTTCATTTGCATAGGACTTGTAAAATCATCAAGGAGTCTATTCAAAGCGTCAACAGAATCTTGGCAAATAACCTTCATAGAACAATCAAGGAGAACAATCTAAATTAATGGGGAATAGTATTGTGATGATATGGCAGCCAAAAATAGGAAACCCATATTTTGTTCATGTGAACAGTAACGTGAACAGTAATATGAACAGTAATGTGAGCAGTAAATCACAATCTCAAGCATCAAGGTTGTCAAGCATGCCTAATTCTCTCTTAATGAAATTAAACCTATCTTCACACAAAGGTTTTGTAAAGATATCAGCTAATTGGTGATGTGAATCAACAAACTCAAGAACAACATCACCGTTCAGTACATGATCACATATAAAATGATGTCTAATGTCTATATGCTTGGTTCTAGAATGTTGTATGGGGTTCTTAGTCAAATTGATTGCACTTGTATTATCACATTTAATAGGAATGTGATCAAGAGATATTTTGAAGTCTCTCAATTGTTGTTTGATCCAAAGTATTTGACCACAACAAAGACCCACAGCTACATATTCAGCTTCGGCCATTTAAAGTGCAACCGAGTTTTGTTTCTTGCTACACCAAGAAAATAAAGAGTGTCCTAGGAGTTGACAAGTACCTGAGGTACTCTTCCTATCAAGGATGCTTCCAACAAAGTCGACATCCAAGTAGGAATATAAATAAAAGGATGCATTTCTAGGATATCATAGACCTAAATGCAATGTACCATTCAAGTATTTGAGAATACGTTTAACAGCATGCAAATGAAACTCTTTAGGACATGAATGAAAACGTGCACATAAACATACGAAAAACATAATGTCCGGTCTACTAGGTCTGAGATAAAAAAGACTACCAATTATACCTTTATAGAGCTTTTTATCAACCGGTTTTCCTTTTTCATCCTTGTTAAGTTTGATATTTGTGCTCATTGGAGTTTTACTTGGCTTGCTATTCAGCATTCCAAACCTCTTGATCAATTCTTTGGTGTACTTGGCTTGGTTAATGAAGATGCCATCCTTAGCTTGTTTGATTTGAAGCCCAAGGAAGAACTTGAGTTCTCCCATCATGCTCATCTCAAACTCACTCTTCATTGTATTAGCAAACTCTTTACACAAACACTCATTACTAGCACCAAATATAATATCATCAACATATATTTGTACTGCAAGGATGTCATTTACAAGATTTTTAACAAAAAGAGTTGTATGAACTTTTCCTTTTGAAAAACCATTTTGCGAAAGAAAGTTACTACGCCTTTTATACGAAGCTCTAGGAGCTTGTTTCAAACCATACAAGGCTTTAGTCAATTTAAAAACGTGGTTTGGACACTCATGTTTTTCAAAACTAGGAGGTTACTCAACATATACCTCCTCATCAATAAAACCATTTAGAAAAGCACTTTTGACATCCATTTGGAAAAGCTTAAAATTCATGTATGATGCATATGCAAGCAAGATTCTAATGGCTTTTAATCTAGCTATGGGGGCAAAGGTTTCATCATAGTAAATGCCCTCCTCTTGGTTATAGCCTTTGACTACCAACCTAGCTTTATTCCTAGTTATGTTTCCATCCTCATCTAATTTGTTTCTAAACACCCATTTGGTTCCTATGGATGGATGGTCCTTTAGCCTAGGAACTAAGGTCCAAACCTTATTCCTTTCAAACTGTTTCAGCTCCTCTTAAATTGCAAGTATCCAGCTCTCATCATTAATGGCCTCATCTATGCTCCTAGGTTCTATTTGAGAAATGAATGCAAGGTTATTACATATATTTCTAAGAGAGGATCCAATTGTTACCCCTTTTGATGTATCACCAATGATTAGGTCTTTAGGATGATCCTTCTTGAATGTTCAATTTTTGGGTAGATCTTGTTGAACTTCTTGATATGGAACTGGTTGACCTTGTTGATCTTGAAGCTCAACTTGATCAACTCCCAAGTCCTTCAAGGGATCTTCCATTTGCTGATCTTGAATTCCACTAGATTGAGGATCTTCAAGAGTCAACTCATCAAGATTACCTACAACATCATCATCACAAGAAATATCCTTTCTAGGACCAAAGGGGTTAGCCTCATCAAATACAATATGCATTGACTCCTCAGGTTTTCTTATTGAAGACTCTATATGCTTTACTAGATATAGAGTACCCCAAGAAGATACCTTCATCAGTTTTGAAACTAAATTTATCTAAATTATCTTTGGTATTCAAAATAAAGTATTTACAACCAAAAACTCTAAAATAACCTATTTTAGGTTTCTTGCCATTCCATATCTCATAAGGGGCTTTCTTCAAAATAGGTCTAATCAAAACTCTATTTGAAACATAACAAGCCGTATTAATGGCTTCTGTCCAAAAATAAGTAGGCAAATTATATTCATTTAACATAGTCCTCTCTAAGTCTAAAAGAATTCTATTTTTTCTCTCAATAACACCATTTTTTTAGGGAGTCCTAGGAGAAGAAAAATTGTGAGTGATCCCTAGTGAATTACAAAACTTATCAAATTTCTCATTTTTAAATTCTCTACCATGATCACTCCTAATAGAAGATATTTGAAAACCCTTTTCATTTTGAACCCTTTTTGAAAATCTCTCAAAAATATCAAAACATTCATCCTTATGAGCAAAGAATGCAACCCAAGTATACCTAGAGTAGTCATCAATAATCACCAAGGCATAATATGCACCACCTAAGCTAGCTACTCTAGTAGGACCAAACAAATCCATATGCAACAATTGAAGGGGTCTAGAAGTAGATACCTTATGAATAGATTTAACTCTTGACTTGCTTACCCATTTGGCATGCATTACACACCTTACCCTTTTGAAATTTGATATTTGGTAGCCCATTAACTAGCTCATCCTTGTTCAAGTTTGTAAGAAGGTCTATGCTAGCATGTGCAAGCCTTCTATGCCAAGTCCAAGAGTCATCACTAATAGAAACAAAGCACTTAACATCTTTATTAGACAAAGCATGCAAATCGATAACATAAATATTTTCAATTCTTTCACCAATAAGCAATATTTTGTTATCACTCATCCTAGACACAAAGCAAGATTTAGACTCAAAAACAACTCTACAACCCTTATCACATAATTGACTAGCACTAAGCAAATTATGTTTTAAACCATCAACCAAAAGCACTTTGTCAAGAATAGGGGAGTTTTCCTTACCAACCTTACCTATTCCCATAATTTTACCTTTACCATTATCACCAAAAGTCACTTGCCCACCTCAATCTTTCTTTTTAAGTGAAGGGAAGAGATTGGCATTTCCGATCATGTGTCTTGAACATCCACTATCTAAGTACCACTTGCTTTCAAGCTTTGAGGATTTCAAGCACACCTACACATGATAATTCAATTTACTTTAGGTACCCAAATGTACTTGGGTCCTTGGGGGTTAGTAGTTCCATCATTAAAATCGAATATTCTACCATATCCAAGATGGATTTTCCTAAAGGCACACCTATAGTTAGTTTGACCAATCTTACCATAATAGTGACAATGTCCATTGAACCTTCTATATGTATGAGGGTGAGCAAATGGTCTCATATGACCAATCTTTTTATGTTCATCATGTGAATGCAAGCATGAGGCATGATGAGTGTGATAATAGTTATGAGGCCTAGTAGCATGTCCCCTATAAAGGTTTGGCCTAGATGTAAATCTTCTAGATGTATATGTCCTATTTACATTTTTTCTAGGAGCATGTTGATGAAATGAAGTCTTTCTAGTTTCATTACCTTAAGATTTCTTTGGCTCTTGTCCTTTAGGATTGGACACCTTTAGACTAAGCACTTGGGGCCTAGGCTTATTAGAACTGGATGCTTTAACAAAGAAGGTCTTAGAAGGAGGTGCTTGGGTAAATTTACTATAGCCAAGTCCATATTTGATGCTAGGAGAACTTTGAGAGTCCAAAATTGCATTAAGTTTGTCCTTTCCTTTAGCAAATTTAGAAGGAGAAGTTTTTAGCTCAATAATTTTATTCTTCAATTTCTCATTTTCCAATGAGAGCTCATATAAGGATTTTTGCATCCCCTAAAGGTTTATCATCCTTAGTTAAGGTCTCATTTTCCTTCCTCAAACTAACTACTTCCTTTTTCAAGAGCTTATTTTTCTTGTAACTTAGTTCTAGTTCATTATTCATAGCTTTTAGAGCACTAACTAGTTCATTATAAGAAAATTCAACAATATCATCATTTAAAGTTACCTCATTAGAGCTTTCCTCCATTGCCATGAAGCACATGTTGGCAACTTCATCATTGATCTTTTCACCTTTACATCTTGTGGATATTGTACATTCCATGCTTCTCATTCTTCTTGATTCTTTTTTGTAATCTTCTAAAGTAATTAAGCATATGTCAATCATGGAATGTTCTTTGAAGCTTTGCTCATGAGTGTTATCCACTTGTAGCATTTGCTCCATTTGTTGATGAGAGGGATAGTTTTTAGTGTACTCAACTTCATCAACTTGACAACAAATGGTTAGAATTATACATAGAATCAAGAGAATCCCATATATCTTTAGCATTAGAGCATTTAGAAATTTTAGCATAAGAAAAATGATATAAAGAAATTCTCAATATATGCATAGCTTTTATATTCAAAGAAAACATAAACTTATCATGCTTACTCCATTCACCCTTTGTCTGTGGCACATGCTCACCAGCTACTACTTTGATAGGAAAGAAGGGACCATTTTCAATTATATCCCATAAATCCACTCCTTTTGATTTAAGGAAGTAATACATCCTATTCTTCTAATAGAGAAAATCATGTCCATCAAAGAAAGGGGGTTTTACTATTGATTGACCTTCTTGTGCATTGACGGTTGCCATTGATCTTTGCTCCAAGAAAATTAAGTCTTTGAATGGAGACCAACTCTGATACCACTTGTTGTCCCTTGTAGCAACCCAAGAGGAGGGGTGAATTGGGTTCTAATTGCAAAATTAAAGATTAAAAGAAATTTAAACACAAAGAAGAGAAAAGGAAGAATGATAACACAAGAGATTTATAGAGGTTCAGCTATCCCAAGATTATGTCCTCTCCTCAAAGCCCTCCTTGAGAGTTAACACCACCAAAATTCTTCTTTGGGTGAAGAATAAACCCCTTACAATCACCACAAGAGCAAACCCTTGTTCTTTTATAAATCCCTTTACACTCAAGAGCTATTTAAAGCTTTATCACCCTCAAAATTACAATAAGTGCTCATAACAACTTTGAAGGAAATCTCAGAACAATGAATTTACAACTCAAATATCAAG
The DNA here is from genome assembly GCF_030052815.1 of Hevea brasiliensis. NCBI lineage: Eukaryota > Viridiplantae > Streptophyta > Magnoliopsida > Malpighiales > Euphorbiaceae > Hevea > Hevea brasiliensis. The sequence goes on along the minus strand of NC_079499.1, from coordinate 36,668,253 downwards.
TTCTCAACATTAACTATGGTAGCTCAAGTTCTAAAGAGAGAGAATGAAGAAAATCTTTAGAACCCAATAAATTTCCAAAAGATTGTTGTTGTCTAAACTTGTTTCCAGTCATAAATGGTGCCTATTTATAGTTTTTGCAAGAAAATAGCCGTTGGGGGTGCATTAAATGCAAAACTAGCCATTCAACCACCCAAAGCTCTATTTTATCGAGTTGCAGAAACCCAGGTTTCGCTACCAGAGTTATTTACTTCTGCTGCTAAAGGTTGAAGCGCCAAAAAATAGCTTTTGAAAAGTCACTTTTGGCTGCCGAAGTTCCTACTTTTAGCTGTTGGAGTGCTTTTTGGACAAAATGACTTTTAATGCTCAAAAACCAAGATTTAAAAAGTAAATTTTGGCTGCCAAACTGTCCACTTTCGGCTACCGAAGTGCTTTCTGGACAGAAAGTGTCAAAAGGGCACTTAGGCTTCGGAAATGCATAACTTTTTGACTGGAACTCAGATTTTTGATCTGTTTAAATCGTTGGAAAGCTAATTTAATAAAATTTTCAATGAAAACACTTTCAAAAACAAATTTGCATTTCTCAATTGTGAAAATTTCATTTTAGCTCCCCTTGGTCAAGAAAAAGTTATAAGTAAAGACACTAAGTAATTAAGAGTTTAAAAAACTCATAACTTTTTGATCCGAACTTGGATTTTTGATCTGTTTGAACCATTGGAAAGCTAATTCAATGTATTTTTCAACTAAAATACTTTTCAAAATTAATTTTGCATTTTTGAAAAATTTATTTAATTTTCCCTTGATAAAAAATTAGGTGAGAACTAAGTTGAACAAGATATTCTTAATACCACCTAGACTTGAGCCAACATAATTAATAAAATGAGATTTACAAGATATAAAATAAATAAAAGTTACATTGTAGGTCATAAATGTTTGCTTCCTTATGTTGCTCTTCATTAACTTTGATTTGAAGCAATTTGGCAATTTTGAATCTATGGCCTACAAACTCAACACAAACACTTCCAAAGTACATTAGTAGCACACTAATTGTTTATTATTATCAAAACATGGGTTAAGACACCTAGGTCCAACAGAGATGATCATACAATTAATGAAGAAATTATATTTGATATAAATTTATTTGATCAATGGTAAAAGGCATAAGATCCAAAATGGATTAATCATTGAGAGCTATATTTATCTTTTTGTAAACTTTCCTATAGATATGGTACTTAGTGGAAGCTAAAAAGGTTTCTCAAGAACTAAACAAATTTTAAATGAATAGTTATAGACCTATAAAGCAAAGCTGGTTATGAAAAGAGTTTCACATAAAGGAAAGGAGTTGACTATGAGGAAACCTCCTTACTTGAAGCTATGCTTAAATTCATTGAGATAAAGATGGCAACAAAATGCACTATGATTAAGTGTTTTGGCAACTAGTTTTCAAAACTATCTTCCTTAATGGAAATATAAGGGAAGACATAATCTTAAAAAGGTTCCAAAGTGCACAAGCTTAAAACATCCATTTATGGTTTTAAGCAAAACTTCAAGGAGTTCCATATGTATAAGATGGTGAGTGGGAGCAACTACTTACCTAAATCTATATATGGATGACATTTATTAATAGAAAATGACAATTGGCATACCAGTGGCTGTAAAGCTTAGTTACATATATTTTTCTCCATTTATGACTTAGAGAATGAAACCTATGTTCTTGTGTTTTGCATCTATAGAGATAGAGCAAATAAGAATAATAGGATTTTTCATTAGACTAGTTTTAGAAAGGATGTTGAAAGGGTTTAACATGTTTGACTCCAAAGTTAAGATTATTGCTTGTGAAGCAAAATATCCAACTACCTTAAGGGAAATCTTTTAAGACTTCTACAGATAGAAGCTACGTATGCTAAGTTATATATAAAGTAGGATATTGCATATGCTATTAGTGACTAGCTAATGCCAATCAAATTCAGGTTTGGAATGCTGAGTATATGATGAGGTTATTCCTAAATACTTTGCAAGCATTTGGAATATAAATCTTGTTAAGAGGAGAAAATAATTTATAATTAATAGAGTTTACAAATTCAGACTTATAATCAAATGGTAAAGATAGAAAGTCTATTTAAATAGAGAAATACAATAATCACACAATATGTAAAAGTTACACAGCATCGTGTGATTGTTGAATAAGCTAACATGATAGTCACATAAGGCTATGTAAAGGTTACATATCTCTATTTATGGTTTGTGTCTATCTATAGTTGTTGAACAGTTGAATGAAAAGGTTTTATAAAAGGTAACAACTATGGATTCTATTACAGAAGCTAAGTACTTTGCTACATATAATGTCGTAAAAGGTTGTTTAGATTCAGAAGTTCTTAACAGAACTCATAAGGTTCCTTTGATTGTGTCATCAATTTTTTATCCGTGACAACAATAGTGCCTTAGTTTGGGCAGAAGGACTAGGTCTCACTTGAAATTTGAACACTAGGAATTAGCTAAATCATTTAATCAGAAAACTAGTTGGAAAATAAAGTAAAAGATAATGTCAACTAGTAAATCGGCTGATCCCTTCACTTAAGACAGAGATTGACGATAGTGATACAGTCATTTTTAGAAGATAAATATTATATACTATAACTGTAGGCTCTAGTGTAAGTGGGAGATTGTTAGTAGTATGCCCTAGAGCAATGCCTTCATGTTGTATATTGTAAATATTTATTGCCATTTAATGGCAAGTATTTTTTTCATGTATATTCGAATGGTTTAAATCTAATTCAAAAGGTCCTTTAATATCTTGTTAGAAGTTTTATTCTTAAGTTGTTAAGAATATGAGTGACGAAATATTCTAGTACAAGATATTATAAATTCGATTAATAATCAAAGATACCTCATTGGGCATGATTTATCTAAATTGATTGTCACTTATGTTTGTGTCCATGGATTGGTATAAGATATTAATGGGATGGAATGGTGAGTCTCATGCCATAGGACAAACATGGTGGACACTTATAAGATAAGTAGGCCAAACCAGTGACACAAGATGACTTATATATGGAGTTTATTCTTGTTAATACAAAGTCATCTAGATTATAATAGTGCATATAATCTCTTGACCTGAGATAAAATAATTATCTTGTATATAGGTGGTTTGAGTTTGATACTGCTTTCATGCTTGCACTATGTATGGGTATATGGGCATGTATTAGCTCCGACTAGTTATATATGAAGATAGGTGTTAGTCAAGATGGGATCTGCTATCCTAAGTAAATAGGGATAAAATTTTATGTCCATTTAATTGTTGTCGATGAATTCAAGTTCCTGGCCAGGATAGATAGACTTAGTTAGAAAAGAGTTTCTAATAGAAAAGTCTTATTAATCGAGAATTAGAATTAAAAGAAGGACATATGATTCTAAGCATAAGAGTTTGACATGAACCATGACTCTAGATGCAATTGGGATTTTGTAATGAAGAGATTTTAGTACATGGTATGTATGATCAAGGTTCATGCATTGGAGAATTAATTCAGAAATAATTAGGTAATCATAGTACATTATGCTAGATGTCAACTATGACTTATGAGAACTTAAATGAGAAGGAAATTTCATTTGAGTTTGGAATGGTTCCAATAATATTAAAGAGCTAATATTATTCTTATTTTCAATTGATAATGAACCTAGTAAGTCACACACATAAGGGTTGCTTGATCAAAGCAAGATTAATTTGATTAATTAATTAAATGGTTTAATTAATTAATTGAATTAATAAATTTAGTTTGTAATTAGATTACAAAGTCCTTAACATGACTTGAAAGTAAATTTACCTAGACAAGTATTCAAGCTAATATTTAAAGTATTTAAATATAAACTTAAAAGATTAAGCTTAAAGGAAGAAAAAGATTATGGACTTGGTCAAAATTTTACACAAGTTTGACTTGTTAAATTTTGACAATTTGACCATTTTGACTTAGTCAAAAATGGAAGGAAAATTATAATTAATTAATGGTTAATCAAATAGTTAATTTATAACACCCCTTACCCGGTCTACAGTGTAGCTGAGTAAGGAATGCCACATTCTATGCTGGAGCACCTTATCTTACCTTGTTTTGTTCATGATTAGCTTTAATGACATTATATTTTAAACTCAACTATTACAATTCATATCTCATCATGCCTTCATCCACTCATATAAATTTTCCATAATTATTTATGTAGAAATCATCTCATTTCATTTATAGAGTTCAAGTACATAAGTCACATAACTCATATATAATCTCAAAATTAATTACAAACTTTCCTATTTACAATGCTCAAAATGAATACATATATCTAATATCCATGGGCCCTACCAAAATGAATAGTTGAGATAATCACTCTCCTACTGTAGATCTGATCACTACTGGGCTCCATCTCCAGTACCTACACGTGGAAAACCAACGCGCTAAGCATATTGCCCAATGGTGCAATAATATAATGAAAATAAACTAAATAAATAGCAGTGGTCTCATGCATCATGTAAGATTCATTATTTACCTAATTGATTTCAATGTTAAACAGCATATTGAAACACTTTTATATATTTTTTGGATCTACATTGCCATTTAAGATTTTAGAATTAAGAGATTAATTCATTAGGACCCTAGATCAATTTAAGAACATGCGCACTAACCTTTTGATGCATTATAGTTGTGTTTGGTACCTTTGAGATGCACCTAGGATACCAGATGTTGTCCCTCTAGCTTGTTCATACCAAGATCACCAATGGTAGGCCCTTGAATAGCTTCTCAAGCCTTTCTAATCAATTATAAATTAAGGTTTTGCCTTTAGAGATGTTATAGATGTATATAGGACACTAGAAACGATTTCTAGCAATTTTAATTCAAGAGAATGTTCGAAATTAAATCGTTTAAAGTGGAGAAAGCGAATCCATATAGTCGACCCCAAATTTTTAAGATAAAGGCTTAGTTGAGTTGTGTAACGGCCCGGCCCACTATCCACTAGTGATATTATCCGCTCTGGGCTGAAGCCCTTACAGTTTTAAAACGCGTCACTAGGAGTTACAAACCATCAACTTATAAACCCAGCATCTCTCCCGTGTTTTGTCGATGTGGGATTTGCCTAGGGTGTTACAATCCACCCCCCTTATGGGACTCAGCGTCCTCGTTGAGGTTTGCCCCACCATCGTTCAAGTTTGCACGCGGAGTGGCTCTGGTACCACAAATGTAATGGCCCGGCCCACTAGTGATATTTTCCGCTCTGGGCTGAAGCCCTCACGGTTTTAAAATGCGTCACTAGGAGTTACGAACCATCAACTTATAAACCCAGCATCTCTCCCGTGTTTTGTCGATGTGGGATTTGCCTAGGGTGTTACAAGTTGAGTTGAGAATGTTGGCAATTCTCTTTGAATTGATGAGAGATGAAGAAGAAGAGAGGAAGAGAGAATGAGAGGTGGCAGTAGCTTTGTGATAAAATCAGAATGCTATTTTGTTCTTTCATCCTATCCCTTATATAGCTAGGTCATCACTTAAAACCCTTACCACATGTCATCTTCTGATTGAATCTTAGTTTAATTGACCCAATCACATTGTGCCAAGTGTCAAACTTAGATTTAATCTTGATTTTGATCATCTTAAATGATTAAAAGACAAATGGAAAGCTCATGTGTAGTGCCATGTGTTACCATCTCATGATGCCACATGTCACCCTATGAAATGATCAAAATTACCCTTGTGTCTTAATTTTGAGTTCTCAACCAAAATAATTATTTTTCTTCTTCTAATCAATTTATATAAAATATAAATTAATTAATTAATCTCTATTAATTAATTTCTCATAATTAAATTCAAATTTAAATACTTTAAATATAAATTTAACTTGTAATATACATCCAATAACCTTGATTTGGTTTCAAGCCATGCTAGGGACTTTACAATCTAATTACAAACCAAACCTATTTAATTAATCAATTAAACTCTTTATGTAACATCCTCACTTTAGCTAGTCCGTATAGTCTACTGTTTCGATGACCAATGTCGGTCTGAGCAGCTAGAATGTTTGAAATTATAAATAAACTAGAGTGAGGAGTAATAAAGAAACTAAATAATGCTCATAAAAATCAAGGAAAAATTTTTAGAAACGAAATACACTAATGTTAAACGAGCCGAAACACCAGGGATGAGTAACCCGAAGGGGAAGTGAAGGTGAAGGCCGTTAGCAACCCTAGACTTGGGGAAAAATTGTAAAATAATTATTGGGACTCCAGAGAAAGGTCATTGAGGTTTTTATGGCATTAGAATGCCAAGAAAATGCTTAAAAGAATTTTTCTATTGGTACACAAAATTTTAGCTCGTTAAGCCAAACGGAGGGCATTTTGGTCATTTCATCTTTAGAGATGATTTTTGGCCAACTTGTCCAGTTAAATAAATAATTTGTATGACATAAAATATGAATAAATATTGTTAAAAATTTAATTAAAACTAAGTAAACAAGAAAAGAAAAGAAAATGGGATTTATTACTTTATGCTTATGTAAGCATGAGGTAATTAAAAAGGATGGCCAATCAAATTAAAGGAAGGCAATTAAAAATACATTAAAGGATAAAGAAAAGGAGAAAAATTCTACAATTTGCAGTAGCCACTTCTTCTTCCTCCCTTGTCGTCCCATGTCTCTCCCTTCACTCCACCATTTTTGAATTTGCAAGCTCCCTTTTCCTTAGTCCTCTCTCAACAAAACTTTAACCTAGCAACATAAAAACTTGTTCTTATATACTAGTGAAGCTTTTGGGAACAAAAAGAAGTAAAGTGGAAGAGTTCTTACAAGCTTGAAGGGTGACTCCATAAGAGGTTTGTGACCTAACCCTGGTTTTCACTTTAAATTCATGTTTAAGGATTATGAATGAGTGCAAATTACAAAGGAATTTATTAAATACCATTTGTATGCCATCCCTTAATTTTAGTAGCCTTGGTTGGGGTATGATTATAATGAGTTTTATGGAATTAAAATGGTAGTATGGCTGCCCTCAATATGCATATCTTGAGTGAAGTGATGAAATGCAAATGATAATGCATGGTTGATGATGTTTGAGTTAGGGTTTAGGATGAAAATGAGACTTTGATTACGTGATGATGAAAGTAGGTTTTAATGGTCAATTAGTGACTACTTGGTTCTATTTGAATAAAAAATGAAGTGGATTTTGCAGTGGGATTTGAGTTTGGTGTGGCTGCCCTTGATGACCTGTAGGACTGGGCATGAGTCTAGCAGGTTTGGGCAGGAATAACTGGAATTGTAGAGGTTCAATTGGTGCAAAGCCAATTGAAAATGAAACTAGACACATAATGGCACAACTTTGGTGAAGAAACCATGCCCAGAAAACCAAATCAACTTAGCCAAAAGATTGCCCTAATCTGGGTGACCTGCATTCTGCCTAGGCAAAATGACCAAATGAACAATGTTTAGTCATTTGGCCATAGCTCAGTGTAAAAAGGTCCAATTGACCTGAAATTTTACCAGAAACAAGCTGAGATATAGACCAAAAACTTTCATGAAGAAACCTAACCCAAATTATGACTATAACATATTCAAAAAGTGACTTGAAGTCACTGCTCCTAATATTGTAGATTTGGTCAGTCCAGAAATTTTGGAAAAATTGTAATCCAGCCAGTTGTGGTTTTTGGGCCATAAATTGAGCTACAAAACTCCAAATGGAGTGATTCGAAAAAAGAAAATGTAACTCGACAAAATAAGGAACAACTTTCATGTTGATCATTTTGCCAAATTCCCACTTCAAAAATGACTAATGGAACAGTAAACACAAAGCTTGAAAACTGAAAATTTTGTACAATTAACATTAAGCTTAGAAATGGTATTGGCAACCAATACCAACAATTTTAGAATAGAAAATGTGGTATGTTGGGAGTATTAGAACCAATAGTCCTATTGTCTATGCAAAAGTCAATATTTTAATTGACTAATGAAATGAATAGTAGCACCTAAATTTAAATTTCAAAAATTGTAAAATTTAAAAGTGTAACATGTCCTAGTACACCTAGCAAGATTGGTTTGGATAGGTTAGCACGCCAACAGGGTTCTGTTAGCAGTACTGCATATGGCTTCACGCCATTCTGTGTTTCATGGCTTCCTATGCCATTCTGTGAGATAATAGCCTTTGGCTATGTTATTTGAGTTGTTACACTTGGGTTTTATCCCTGATGATTATTACAGCTTATTAGCTATTCTGTTGCACTCCGGGAGACACAATGTGACCGATAGTGTGATGGTTCGAGGTACTTAGTACCCAGTGCCAGTTTACCCGTTTATCTAGTCCAATCGATTAATATGGGTTACTCGGGCAATGATAATAAATTTTACCAAATTTTAATCGAATAATACTGCAATAAATATCAGAAATTAAGTTTACCCAAAAATGAAATCATACATTATGCATATTTATTTTATTTTATTTTATATTGTCACCACTAAGTAGAATTGCTTAGCGCGTCACTTTTGCCACACGCAGGTACTGGAGACCTAGCTGGGGATCCCAGCAGACATCAGACTGGGTGAACTTTCAGACCTGCATCTGGAGTCCAGAGTCACCTCACATCTGCAGTGCATATGGTAGGACATTAGGACTTTGGGTAGCATTTTGTATTTTGCATTTTGTATTAGTTTGGATTGTAGCTATAAACTCTTAAAATTATATAATAATGTAAATATATGGAATTTCATGTTATTGAAATTTTCTGTATATTATGTTGAAAAATAAAATGTTGAGAAATATTTATGAATGTGCTGCCAGTGATGATGTGAACAGAAAAGAAAAATTTTTGAAAATAGTATTGAGATTTTGAGATTGAGTTGAGATATATGTGTATAATGGAGTCTGGATTTGGAAATTATATTAGAAGTGTTTTTAAACAGGTTCAGAAGAACTGTTTTTTCCAATTTACAGCCGGCACTCTGCCGGATTTTCTATAAAAATTGCGAAAAAATTCAGATTTATCAAAAATTGTAAATAAATGAATAAAAGGGATAAATTATAATGGAAATATGAATTGGTGCTCCGGCACACTAAGTGGCATATCTTGCTCGACTACACTGTAGACAGGTAAGGGGTGTTATATTTAGTGGTATAAGAGCATCGGTTTAGGCATTTCTGGGGCTAGATAGAGTGCATACCATTGCATTACATTTGTAAGTGTTGAGGTGACACTGATGCAGATCTATTTATTTTCTTATTTTGAATAGGATATGGATCCTGCTTCTCAAAGAGCAGTTGATGAAGAGGTGGAGAGTCGTGCTCCACCAAGGGCTAAATCTGGGGGCAGGGAAGAATCTGCTCCACCAGCGGTTGAGGCACCTGCCCAACCTCAATTTGCGCTATTTCAGCAAATGACCGAATTCTACCGGCAAATGATGGGGGCAATTCCACCACCACAACCCCAGCCACAACCTCCACCAGCATTACAGAAGTCCCATCTGGAGAAATTGCGAAAACATGGGGCTGTGGATTTCTTTGGGAAGAGGGAGGATGATCCCATGATAGCAGAAAACTGGTTGGATAGAACCATCAGAGTGTTGAAATAGCTTAACTGCACCCCCGAGCAGAACATGGAGGGTGCTGTGTCCCTACTTCAGGATGATGCATATCAGTGGTGGGACACAGTAACCAGTGAGGTGCAACCAGAATGGATCACCTGGGAATTCTTCCTCACAGAGTTTAGGAAGAAATATGTTAGCAAGGTGTATTTAGAAGAGCAAAGAAGAGAATTTATCAGTCTGAGACAGAGGCAATTGTCATTGGTAGAGTATGAGCGTGAGTTTGTCAGACTGAGCTGATATGGGAGGGAGATAGTCCCTACAGAGGTAGAGAGGTGCAGAAGGTTTGAAGAAGGACTCAATGACAATATCAAAGTTATGATAACAGCATTGGAGATCACAGATTTTGCTAAGCTAGTAGATGCTGCATCAAAAGTGGAAAGGGTCCGAATAAATGAACAAAATAGAAGGGAAAGATAGCAGAAGAGGGGTCCAGGTCAGTCCAGTACATTTTCTGCTCCCAGTAAGAAGAGTAAGGGTCCTCCTGCTCAGAGTTCAGGACCACCACGTGGTCGTGGTCTCGAGGCCTGCACCACAATTCACACCTAGGAGAGGCCAGTCCACACCATCAGTGGTCAGCTCTCCAGGGACGGTGTTTAGGGGACCAGCACCAGCATCTTCTGCCTGTCAGTATTGCCAGAAGTGGCATAAGGGGGACTGTTGGCGAGTGACCAGTGCATGCTTACGGTGTGGATCTACAGAACATCAGATCAAGAATTGTCCGAAGAGGACTACTACAGTTGCTCTAACACAAGCTGACAGACCTGCTTCTGCACCACAAAGGGTAGGAATCCCAGTAAATCTGAGGCAGCTGGTCCATCACCGAGGCCTGCATCCGAGTCAGTTGAGAGGCCAGAGACTAGAGTACCTGCTAGGGCCTATACCATCTGTAACACCCCTAAGTTCGGTAGTGCGCTCTGCTGCTCCAGTGACCAGTGTTGTCCGGACAGCTAGGGTGCCTAGAACCACACTTCAATGAGAGTGAGGAGACATAAAATAATGAAATAAAAGAAAAGAAAGTACAAGAAAAACAAAGGAAAAATGATTGCAAAGAAATGTGATCAAGTTAAACGAGCCGGGAAACCTAACGATGGGTGACCGCACTGGGAAGTCACGGCGTGGACCGTTGGTACCCTGACTACGGGAACCACTGGAAAACATTTTTGGGACATAAATAGACCCTTGTTGAAGAATAAATATCATTAGAAATATCAAAGAAAAATTAAATAATTAGTACAAAGAAAAGTGAGAAATCGAAAAACAGACAAAACCCGGTGTTACCGAAAAATCGGGAATGCAACCCGAACAGGGGCATTGTGGTCATTTGACACCCTGAGTTGTCTTTTGACCTAAATGTCCATCAAAAATAAATAATATTACACTTGGAAAATATAATGAAAAATTAATTTAGGGGTACCTAATGTAAATAGCAAAAATGGGGAGTTAAATGTGGGAAATTGAAACTTTTGATTTAATTAACATTATCTTCCCACTTAGTGCTCCACTCAAACCTAAAGTGGACCACTTAATCTGCATTTGGACAGCAGATTCATTTCCTTCTTCAACCTCAAAAATTCAGCCGTGAGCCTCCATTGAAGAAGAAAAATCCTCCATGGCCATTTTTCAATCAAGCTCCATGCACTCCTCCATTTCAACTCCAATCACCTAGGGTTCTTCATTAAAGTTTGTCTACACATCACAAGGAAGAGTTTGATACCAAATTTAAGAAGTTTAAGCAAGGTTTAACAAGCTCCAACCATAAGGTAAGTTAGCATTTTTGAAGATTTCTTTGATAAACTTTGTATACATGTTATGGGTGTTGGTTTTGTGAAGGAAATTTTTAAGTTTGAAGAGTATTGAGATATCCAGTTTTGGACAGCCATGGAGTCATGTATTTAATGATTTATTGTACATATATTTGATGAGAAATAATGTTAATCATGGTGATTTAGTAACCTAGTGATTTAATGCATGTATATATGGTGAATGATGCACTTTGATGGGAATTGGCATATGGTACGGCAATGTGATGTTGATGAATGAATTGTGGCAGCTTGTGGACACTTGAATAATGGTGTATATTGAAGGGAGTGTGGGCAGCATATTGACCTAGAAGGATTGATGATATGTATGTCAATTTACATTGTAAAGTGTATGTAAAGTTTGTAATGTTTAGGTGTGTTTGTAATGGTACTTAGAAATTGTAATTGTGAATGATATTTGGTGTGTTGAGGGTGATTGGAATCTGCCCAAAATAATGCTAATGTAATGTAGAAAATGTTTTTGGTAATGTGCCAAAACAGTTTGGTAGGGTATGGAAGTAAACCTTGCAAGGTGAGTATGTGTTTGAAGTTGGGGTGTGAAATGCATATTGAGGGCAGTGAATATTTTAGCCTATAACCTTGAATGTGTAACCTCAATTGGTATGAGACCAATTTGGGGTGAAACTAGGCACAAAATGTGCCAACTTTCATTGAGAAACCATGCCAAAATTCTGCTTGCAAGGTGACCTAAAAATTTGACCAATTCGGATTAGGTGCAATTAGGACCTGAAAAATGACCAATTGGGCAGCAGTGAGTATTTAGGCCATAACTCACTCAAACCAGGTCCAATTGACCTGAAATTTTAACCATGAATAGTTAAGACCCATACCTACAAGTCTTATGAAGACACCAAAACCCAGAAATGACCATAAGCAAGTCAAACAACTTGCACAAGTTCGGGTCCAAAAACTGGCCGAACCAGAATTGACCAATTTGACCTAAAATTGACCTAAAATGGTACCACTTGACCAGCAATAGTGTAATGACCATAACTTGGTCTACTTAACTCGGATTGACCTGAAATTTTGCACCGCGTGCAATAAGACCTAGATCTACAAGTTTGTAGTTTCGACCGAGACCCGAAAACCGAGGGAACTAGATCGTCCGGTTAGGTCAAACCAGTGTCCCGGAATCCAGCAATTTGCATTAAAATGCACTAAGCAAGGAAATGACTTTGGTAAAACATACCAAACCTAAAACCCTATCAAATGTGACATATTAACGACGCTAAAACCTAATTTACCTAAAACGCAACGAGGGTCGGTATATTAGGTGATTAAGTGAATAATTGAGTTCAGTGCATTATTTACCAAACACCATCGATAGAGATAGTTTAAATTAGTACTGAAACACTTCAAATTGTGTTTCTCAGTTACCAAAGACTCAGGAAAAGGGAAGGAAACACTGAGTCCAGATCAGGGGGACAGTCATCAGAGGTTTGTGCACAACTAGTTTTCAACTGATTTTGTTCTGAATAATATTTCATATGATTAATTATATGTTATTGTTTTAAATTGTGTTTGTGCACAACAACTGTTTCTTTTGAATTATTTTCAATTGAAATAAATATTGACTATTTGTATATTATTGTTTTAAATTGTGGAAATGTGTTTGATGGACACTTATTGATTGAAAAACATTGTGAATGGTTTGAAACTGTGAAAAATTGTTTGAATGATATTGATGGATACTTATTGATTGAAAAGCATCAGAAATGGTATTTGTGGAAATTGAAGTGAATTACGAATTGTGTTGCCATTTTGTGAATGAAATTATAACTTTGAAAATTTATTGGATTCTTATGGATCATTTGAATAAAATGTTTGGAATTTGTTTTGACTCACAATTGGCATGACACTGATAATATGTTCCTCCTCCATTAATGGGGTGAGTGTGATTATTCCTCCCTCTTTGACTTATTAGTCTGGGGTGAGTATGATTATGTTCCTCCCTCTTTGACTTCCCAGTCTGAGGTGAGTATGGATGAGTACTCATTATATAGCTAGCTTCCTCCCTCATTGATTTCGATTATTGGGGTGAGCATGTCTTGTCGTGGTGTACAACACGGCATATATGGAAAAATTGTGTCATGGCCTAAATTGTGTTATAGATTGGCAACACTGTATTCTTCAGTTATTTGATCGAATTGTGTTATTATGTATTGTGAGATTGTGAAATTGATTTAAACTCTTATTGACATATACTGTCTATTGAATTCAACCATGATCTGACTTATTGAAAATTATTGTGATATTAACAAATGGAGTTTAAATTCTTGTTGACATTTATTGTCTTGAATTTAACTATGGTTTTAAGTATCCACTATTGATATGATTTATGAATTGTGATTTAAAATTTGTATTTGGTTAATGTTGTGCACCACTGAGACATTGTCTCAGCGATAGCTTTTATTGCTGTCGCAGGTAGAGAGACAGAGCAGCAGCTAGGTCGCTAGTATCGCCAAATGAGAGATTTTTGGGTATAGTGAGTATACCACATGTGGCATTTTGTATCAGAATGTATATTCACTGTATGTATATTTTGTTCTTGGTTTTGAGCAGCTTGTAAATTTAAGTTGTACAAGAAAGTTGTAAAATAATTATGAGTTATTTGGCTTGTAAAATTGTGTTATATCTTTGTATCTTAGTCTTTGAAAATCACTGTGGATTTGACTTGAGAATGTGTTGTGTTGATAAAAATGTTGGAGTTGAGATTTGAAAATATATTGAAGTGCTTTTTACAGGTTTTCTGAAGAACTGTTTTGTCCAAAATACAAATGGCACCTTGCCAAAATTTTTACAGATATTCCAAATAAATCAAATGAGTTAGTTGTTTCACTTGATTCACCAAAGTCTTTCACACTGTAAATAGTGCTCACCACTGTAAAAGAAGTAAGAAAAGTTTTTAAAATCCCTTGTAGTGTATTTAATGGATTATCAGTAGACGGAGTTGGTAATTCATTAGGTATACTACGGGATCATGTTATGCCTTACAGAGGGGTAGGGTGTGACATGTTTTAGTGGTATCAGAGCAAAGTTTTTAAATTCTGTTTTCACTTGTTACTTGAATATTCTTTCTTCACAAGATAACCGCTCAAAATCATTGTTTGATACATACAAGACATTACATTATAAAAATGCACTAACGGGAAATCTCCTTGTATCATTGTACAGAGGTCTAAAATCCTCGAATTGATTATGGAAGAGGGTGATCGTTCACGATCAATCGATAGAGGCCGAGGTGCAAGGATGCCCCATGCCTACATAATGTCAGTGGTTCAGTAGCACCAGCCCCTGCAGTACCGCAGTTCTCTGCTCAGTTCGCTCAGCAGACGGCTGCAATGTTCCAACAAATGGATGGTAATGTGCCTACTCAAGTCCCAATACAGACACCGGTGGTACAACCACAGTCTTCTGCTAGACAATATGACAAATTGATGAAGTATGGGGCTACAGAGTTCAAGGGGACAGTAGATCCTCTAGAGGCAGAACAATGGTTAGAGAGGATGGATAGGGTATTCAAGAAACTGCATTGCACAGAGGAGCTTAGATTTGAGTACTCGTGATCTTTGCTCTGGGGATGCTTATGACTGGTGGAAAACCATCCCCACACCGATAGAACTGCAGTGCTAACATGGAATGACTTCCTCGGGAATTCAGCAAAAATATGTCCCCGATGCTTATGTAGACCGTGTCGCAAGAATTCCTAAGTCTGAAACAGGGGGGCAGATCAGTGGCTGAGTATGAAAGGGAATTCTCCCGCCTAAGCCATTATGCAGTAAGTCTACTTTCTACCAGCAGGGAGAGATGTAAGAGGTTTGAAACCAGCTTGAAGCCTAGTATCAGATTACAAGTGGTCGGATTCAAACATAACAACTTCTCTGAACTTATTTCTCAAGCACTAGAATTAGAAAGAATTGAATCTGAAGTGGCCCCTGAGAAAAAGAAATCAGAGAGGGCAGAAAAAGAGGGAAAGTCAGCAGAACAGAGTTCTAGTGGTCCTACTGGAAAGAGGAAAAACTTTGGGAGATACGACAGAGATAGTAAGAAGTCCGGTAGAGATAGATCTTTTGGACAGAAACCACCTCGATCCGATCAGCCAACTCAACAAAAACCCAGAAATGCGCTGTCAGATCGACTTTGTGAAACTTGTGGTAAACCACATAGTGGGGTATGTTATAGAGCCGTAGGAGCATGCTTTAATTGTGGAGAGACTGGTCATTTTGCTAAGGATTGTGTAAATCCAGGTCGTTCTGGATCATTTACTACACCAAAGGGATCAACCCAAGTTTCTACCCCAAAGAGTTCACCATCAGTTAGTAGAGGCAAAGGTAGAGGTAGGGGTAGTACACCTAGAAGTCGACCATCGTGAATCAGCCAAAACGGGGTGATGCTTCAACGAGAGTATACGCTATACGACAGAAAAGAGACTGAGACTTTTGACATCATTGCTGGTACTTTCTCAATTAGCAACTGAGATATATATATGTATTGTTTGACCTGGAATTTTCATATTTTTACATTAGTGTTAGAACTATATGTTCTGTTGTTATTCGTTTACAGAGGAATAAATTTTGACGCATTAGTGATTAGCCCTTAAGATAAGGATTGTGATAATAAGTGAAATTAGTTTTGAAAGAGTTTATCGGCGAAAAGTATTTTCTAACACACCATAAATTATAAAGCTAATTAGTGAGCCTACTTAATGTAAGGCAAGAGGACGTAAAAGTAAGATGCAGTAATGGAATTGCTCTTGATAAGGGCAAGGAGGTTACTGTTAGAAATTGCTAATGGATATTGTAATCAGAATAAGATTCGAATATCAGTGAATTCAAAAAGAATAAAAGATAACAAAGTTTGATCTATTGGGATGTATCGTAGTAACTATGCAATGTTCTTGATGTTTATACTGTAAGCTGCAGATTACAGTACTAACTTGAGATTATTGTGTAGAGCTACGTACTAACCGATAGTACACCTAGATGAGAATAGTTGCCAACGGCATCTGTTTTGGCATAGTTATGCCAGGACAGAATTTAATTGTTAGAAATAAGTTTGAAAATCCTACTTAGGGATCTAAAACTCAAAAGTTAAAATATCGAAAGGTTATAGTTCAGTACAAAAGGAAGTAAGTTATAGAACATTGACAGATAAAAAGAGTTATGTAAGTAGAGACTTGAACAGTTGATTCATATGTAACAAAGAAATATTCCGAATGTGAGGAAGACTATGGACTAGAATGGTCAGAGGACCAATGCCTGATGAATGATTCTAATATGACCTCAAGGGTCATTCAAGAAGGAACGTGAGCTGAAATATTAGACAACATAATAGTAAGAGGAGATTGGTGTTATCCAAACAAAGTAAACATTGTATTAGATTGTTAAAAGTCTTACGATCATATAGAAAGGAGAAAATAAACGTATGACTATTGTAAGATGATTACTGGGTAAAATTTCGTGGACGAAATTTATTTAAGGGGGGGAGAATTGTAACACCCTAAGTTCGAGTGCGCTCATTGCTCAGTGACCGATGTTGTCCTGGACAAATTAGGGTGCCTAGAACCACACTTCAATGAGAGTGAGGAGACATAAAATAATGAAATAAAAGAAAAGAAAGTACAAGAAAAACAAAGGAAAAATGATTGCAAAGAAATGTGATCAAGTTAAACGAGCCGGGAAACCTAACGATGGGTGACCGCACTGGGAAGTCACGGCGTGGACCGTTGACTGGCCCTGGACTGCGGGGAACCCTGGAAAACATTTTTGGGACATAAATAGACCCTTGTTGAAGAATAAATATCATTAGAAATATCAAAGAAAAATTAAATAATTAGTACAAAGAAAAGTGAGAAATCGAAAAACAGACAAAACCCGGTGTTACCGAAAAATCGGGAATGCAACCCGAACAGGGGCATTGTGGTCATTTGACACCCTGAGTTGTCTTTTGACCTAAATGTCCATCAAAAATAAATAATATTACACTTGGAAAATATAATGAAAAATTAATTTAGGGGTACCTAATGTAAATAGCAAAAATGGGGAGTTAAATGTGGGAAATTGAAACTTTTGATTTAATTAACATTATCTTCCCACTTAGTGCTCCACTCAAACCTAAAGTGGACCACTTAATCTGCATTTGGACAGCAGATTCATTTCCTTCTTCAACCTCAAAAATTCAGCCGTGAGCCTCCATTGAAGAAGAAAAATCCTCCATGGCCATTTTTCAATCAAGCTCCATGCACTCCTCCATTTCAACTCCAATCACCTAGGGTTCTTCATTAAAGTTTGTCTACACATCACAAGGAAGAGTTTGATACCAAATTTAAGAAGTTTAAGCAAGGTTTAACAAGCTCCAACCATAAGGTAAGTTAGCATTTTTGAAGATTTCTTTGATAAACTTTGTATACATGTTATGGGTGTTGGTTTTGTGAAGGAAATTTTTAAGTTTGAAGAGTATTGAGATATCCAGTTTTGGACAGCCATGGAGTCATGTATTTAATGATTTATTGTACATATATTTGATGAGAAATAATGTTAATCATGGTGATTTAGTAACCTAGTGATTTAATGCATGTATATATGGTGAATGATGCACTTTGATGGGAATTGGCATATGGTACGGCAATGTGATGTTGATGAATGAATTGTGGCAGCTTGTGGACACTTGAATAATGGTGTATATTGAAGGGAGTGTGGGCAGCATATTGACCTAGAAGGATTGATGATATGTATGTCAATTTACATTGTAAAGTGTATGTAAAGTTTGTAATGTTTAGGTGTGTTTGTAATGGTACTTAGAAATTGTAATTGTGAATGATATTTGGTGTGTTGAGGGTGATTGGAATCTGCCCAAAATAATGCTAATGTAATGTAGAAAATGTTTTTGGTAATGTGCCAAAACAGTTTGGTAGGGTATGGAAGTAAACCTTGCAAGGTGAGTATGTGTTTGAAGTTGGGGTGTGAAATGCATATTGAGGGCAGTGAATATTTTAGCCTATAACCTTGAATGTGTAACCTCAATTGGTATGAGACCAATTTGGGTGAAACTAGGCACAAAATGTGCCAACTTTCATTGAGAAACCATGCCAAAATTCTGCTTGCAAGGTGACCTAAAAATTTGACCAATTCGGATTAGGTGCAATTAGGACCTGAAAAATGACCAATTGGGCAGCAGTGAGTATTTAGGCCATAACTCACTCAAACCAGGTCCAATTGACCTGAAATTTTAACCATGAATAGTTAAGACCCATACCTACAAGTCTTATGAAGACACCAAAACCCAGAAATGACCATAAGCAAGTCAAACAACTTGCACAAGTTCGGGTCCAAAAACTGGCCGAACCAGAATTGACCAATTTGACCTAAAATTGACCTAAAATGGTACCACTTGACCAGCAATAGTGTAATGACCATAACTTGGTCTACTTAACTCGGATTGACCTGAAATTTTGCACCGCGTGCAATAAGACCTAGATCTACAAGTTTGTAGTTTCGACCGAGACCCGAAAACCGAGGGAACTAGATCGTCCGGTTAGGTCAAACCAGTGTCCCGGAATCCAGCAATTTGCATTAAAATGCACTAAGCAAGGAAATGACTTTGGTAAAACATACCAAACCTAAAACCCTATCAAATGTGACATATTAACGACGCTAAAACCTAATTTACCTAAAACGCAACGAGGGTCGGTATATTAGGTGATTAAGTGAATAATTGAGTTCAGTGCATTATTTACCAAACACCATCGATAGAGATAGTTTAAATTAGTACTGAAACACTTCAAATTGTGTTTCTCAGTTACCAAAGACTCAGGAAAAGGGAAGGAAACACTGAGTCCAGATCAGGGGGACAGTCATCAGAGGTTTGTGCACAACTAGTTTTCAACTGATTTTGTTCTGAATAATATTTCATATGATTAATTATATGTTATTGTTTTAAATTGTGTTTGTGCACAACAACTGTTTCTTTTGAATTATTTTCAATTGAAATAAATATTGACTATTTGTATATTATTGTTTTAAATTGTGGAAATGTGTTTGATGGACACTTATTGATTGAAAAACATTGTGAATGGTTTGAAACTGTGAAAAATTGTTTGAATGATATTGATGGATACTTATTGATTGAAAAGCACTGTAAATGGTTTTTGTGGAAATTGAAGTGAATTACGAATTGTGTTGCCATTTTGTGAATGAAATTATAACTTTGAAAATTTATTGGATTCTTATGGATCATTTGAATAAAATGTTTGGAATTTGTTTTGACTCACAATTGGCATGACACTGATAATATGTTCCTCCTCCATTAATGGGGTGAGTGTGATTATTCCTCCCTCTTTGACTTATTAGTCTGGGGTGAGTATGATTATGTTCCTCCCTCTTTGACTTCCCAGTCTGAGGTGAGTATGGATGAGTACTCATTATATAGCTAGCTTCCTCCCTCATTGATTTCGATTATTGGGGTGAGCATGTCTTGTCGTGGTGTACAACACGGCATATATGGAAAAATTGTGTCATGGCCTAAATTGTGTTATAGATTGGCAACACTGTATTCTTCAGTTATTTGATCGAATTGTGTTATTATGTATTGTGAGATTGTGAAATTGATTTAAACTCTTATTGACATATACTGTCTATTGAATTCAACCATGATCTGACTTATTGAAAATTATTGTGATATTAACAAATGGAGTTTAAATTCTTGTTGACATTTATTGTCTTGAATTTAACTATGGTTTTAAGTATCCACTATTGATATGATTTATGAATTGTGATTTAAAATTTGTATTTGGTTAATGTTGTGCACCACTGAGACATTGTCTCGTGATAGCTTTTATTGCCGCCGCAGTAGAGAGACAGAGGCGAAAGTTAGGTCGCTAGTATCGCCAGCGAGAGATTTTGGGTATAGTGAGTATACCATATGTGGCATTTTGTACTGTAATGTATATTCACTGTATGTATATTTTGTTCTTGGTTTTGAGCAGTTGTAAATTTAAGTTGTACAGTAAAGTTGTAAAATAATTATGAGTTATTTGGCTTGTAAAAATTGTGTTATATCTTTGTATCTTAGTCTTTGAAAATCACTGTGGATTTGACTTGAGAATGTGTTGTGTTGATAAAAATGTTGGAGTTGAGATTTGAAAATATATTGAAGTGCTTTTTACAGGTTTTCTGAAGAACTGTTTTGTCCAAAATACAAATGGCACCTTGCCAAAATTTTTACAGATATTCCAAATAAATCAAATGAGTTAGTTGTTTCACTTCAGTTCACCAAAGTCTTTCACACCTGTAAATAGTGCTCACCACTGTAAAAGAAGTAAGAAAAGTTTTTAAAATCCCTTGTAGTGTATTTAATGGATTATCAGTAGACGGAGTTGGTAATTCATTAGGTATACTACGGGATCATGTTATGCCTTACAGAGGGGTAGGGTGTGACACCATCAGAGCTCAGGAGGAGCAAGATGCCCCGGATGTCATCAAGGGTATGTTATCCCTCTACAACACTTTTGTGCATGCATTGGTGGATCTAGGATCCACTCATTCCTACAGTTGCATCAAACTACCCATAGAGAGGGGAGTTCCAGCAGAGGAGAGTGATCAAGACATTTTGGTCAAAAATCCACTAGGCCACAGTGTGGTAGTGAATAAGGTGTATAAAGGTTTCCCGTTGAGGATTCAGGGGTATGAATTCTCGGCAGACCTAATTGAATTGCCCTTCCACGAGTTTGACGTGATTTTGGGAATGGACTGGTTGTCACGTCATCAGGCAATAGTTGATTGCAAATTGAAGAGGATTTCTCTGAAAACTTCTGAGGGTAATGAGATTACTGTTGTGGGTGAAAGGATAGATTTCCTGTCCAATGTTGTGACACCCCTTACCCGTCTACAGTGTAGCCGAGTAAGTTATGCCACTGAGTGTGCCAGAGCACCCATTCATATTTTAATTACAATTTATCCCTTTTAATTCATTTATTTACAATTTTTGCTAAATCTAAATTTTTCTGAAATTTTTATAGAAAATCCAGCAGAGTGCCGGCTGTAAATTGGAAAAACAGTTCTTCTGAACCTGTTTAAAAACACTTCCAATAGAATTTCCAAATCCAAACTCCATTATACACATTCAGGTCAATCTCAAAATCTCAATCTCAAATCACAACACTATTTTCAGAAAATTTTCTTTTCACTTTATTACTGGAAGCACATTCATAAATATTTCTCAACATAATATACAGAAAATTTCAATAATATGAAATTTCATATATTTACATCATTACATAATTACAAGAGTTTACAGTTACAATTCAAAACTAATACAAAATGCAAAATACAAAATGCTACCCAAAATCCTAATGTCCTACCATATGCAGTGCAGATGTGAGGTGACCTGGACTTCAGATGCATCTCTGAAAGTTTACCCTGTCTGATGTCTGTTGGACTCCCCAGCTAGGTCTTCAGTACCTGCGCGTGGCAAAAGTGACGCGCTAAGCAATTCTGCTTAATGGTGACAATATAAAATAAAATAAAATAAAATAAAATAATTATGCAGAATGTACGATTTCATTTTTTAGTAGACTTAATTTCTGGTATTTATTGCTGTATTATTCGATTAAAATTTGATAAGGTTTATTATCATTGCCCGAGTAAACCATACTAGTTGACTGGACTGGGTAAACGGGTAAACTGTCACTGGGTACTAAGCACCTCGGACCATTGCACCATCGATCACATTGTGTCTCCCAGTATGCAATAGAATAGCTAATAAGCTGTAATAATCATCAAGGTTAAAACTTGAGTGTAACAACTCAAATAACATAGCCAAAGGCTATTATGTCACAGAATGGCATGGGAAGCCATGAAACACTGAATGACATGGAGCCATATGCAGTACTGCTAACAGAATCCTATTGGCATGCTAACCTATCCAAACCAGTCTTGCTAGGTATACTAGGGCATTTTACACTTTTATGTTTCACAATTTTTGAAATTTAAGTTTTAGTGTTACTATTCCATTCATTAGTCAACAAAAATGTTGACTTTTGCATAGGCAATAGGTACATTGGTTCTAATACTCCCAACATACCACATTTTGCATTCTAAATTTATTGGTATTGATTGCCAATACCATTTCTAAACTTAATGTTAATTGGATAGAATTTTCAGTTTTTATGCTTTGTTTTACTGTTTCATTAGTCATTTTTGCAGTGGGAATTTGGCAAAATGATCAACATGAAAATTGTTCCTTATTTTGTCTAGTTGCATTTCCTTTTTTGAATCACTCCATTTGGAGTTTTGTAGCTCAAGTTATGGCTCAAAAACCACAACTGGCCGGATTGAAATTTTTCTAGAATTTCTGGACTGACCAAATATATAGTACATGGAATAGTGACTGCAACTCACTTTTTGAATATGTTTTGGTCATAATTTGGGTTAGGCTTCTTCATAAAAGTTGTTGGTCTATATCTCATCTTATTGCTGGTAAAATTTTAGGTCAATTGGACCTTTATATACTAAGTTATGGCCAAATGACTAAACACTATTTATTTGGTCATTCTGCCCAGGCAGAATGCAGGTCACTCAGATTAGGGCAATCTTTTAGTCCACTTAGGTTGGTTTTCTGGGCATGGTTTCTTCACCAAAGTTGTGCCATTATGTGTCTAGTTTCATGTCCAATTAACTTTTCACCAATTGAACCTCTACAATTCAAGTTATTGCTGCCCAAACCTGCTAGACTCATGTCCAGTCCTGCAGGTCACCAAGGGTAGCCACACCAAACTCCAATCCCACTACACAATTCACTCCATTTTTAATTCAAATAGAACCAAATGGTCACTAATTGACCATTAAAACCTACTTTCATCATCACATGGTCAAGGTCTCATTTTCCACCCCAAACCCTAACTCACACATTATAATTCATGCATTATCATTGCATTTCTTCAATCCACTTACAAGATGCATATTAAGGGCAGCCATAATAGCATGTTAGATCCATAAAATTCATCACAAGAAAACCCCAACCAAGGCTGCCAAAATTTAGGGTTAGCATACCAATGGTATTTCATCAATTTTCTTTGTCATTTGCAGTCACTTAAGGTCCTTAAACATGAATTCAAAGTAAAAACCAAGGTTAGGTCACTAATCTCTAATGGAGTCACCCTTCAAGTTTGTAAGAACTCTTCCACTTTACTTCTTTTTATTCCCAAAAGCTTCACTAGGATGTAAGAACAAATTTTTATATTGCTAGGTTAGGGTTTTGTTGAGAAAAGACTAAGGAATTTAAGCTTTGTAAGCATGAAAATGGAGGAGGGAAAAGAGGAGCATGGAACGTCTTCTTGGGGAAGAAGAGTGGCTGCAGAAAATTTTCTAGAATTGTCTTTTTCTGCCCATTTTATGTATTACAAATGTCTCCCTTTAATTTGATTGGCCATCCCCTTTTAATTACCTCATGCTTACATAAGCATGAGGTAATAAATCACATTTTCTTTTCTTTTCTTGTTTACTTAATTTCAATTAAATTTTTAACAATATTTATTAATATTTTATGTCATATAAATTATTTATATAACCGGACAAGTTGGCCAAAAATCATCTCTGAAGATGAAATGACCAAAATACCCTCCGTTTGGCTTAACGAGCTAAAATTGTCTGTACCGATTGAAAAAATTTTCTAAGTATTTTCTTGGCATTCTAATGCCATAAGAACCTCAATAACCCTTCTCTGGAGTCCCAAAAATTATTTTAAAATTTTTTCCCTCGGGTCTAGAGCTCCTAGTTGCGAGAACCGCAACTTGTCACTAGGTTACCTATCGCTAGGGCACCGGCTCATTTAACTTGGCTGTATTTTATTTCTAAAATTTTTCCTAAATTTTTCTTATTAATATTTGAGTTAATTATGGTTCCTCACTTTAGTTTAAATATTTTTCGGATGTTCTAGCTGTCCGAACTGACACTGATCACCGAAACAGTAGAATGTACGGAGTTGCTACAAGGAGGGTGTTACAAATGTTATCTCAGCCACAGTTGCAAGAAGATTGATGAGAAAAGGCTGTGAAGCTTACCTAGCACACGTGGTTGATACTAGGCAAGCAAAGCCAAACCTGTGTGATATACCCACAGTAAGAGACTTTCCAGATGTATTTCCTGAAGAGTTGCCTGGTTTACCACCAGAAAGGGAAGTCGAGTTTGCTATTGAGGTAATACCGAGTACAACACCAATTTCTATTGCTCTTTATAGGATGGCACCCACTGAATTGAAGGAGTTGAAAATTTAGTTGTAGGACTTACTCGATAAGGGGTTCATATGCCCCAGTGTGTCACTATGGGGAGCTCCGATGCTGTTTGTGAAGAAGAAGGATGGAACCTTGAGATTGTGTATTGATTACCGATAGTTGAACAAAGTAACTGTGAAGAATAAATATTCGTTGCCCAGAATTGACGATCTGTTTGATCAGTTAAAGGGAGCCGGTGTATTTTCAAAAATTGATCTCAGATCAGGGTATCATCAGTTGAGGGTAAAGGATGCAGATGTGTCAAAAACTGCATTCAGAACCCGGTATGGGCATTATGAATTTTTAGTGATGCCGTCTGGGTTAACAAATGCACCATCAGCATTTATGGACCTTATGAACTGTATCTTTCATCCATATTTAGATCGGTCTGTAGTGGTCTTTATTGATGATATTCTAGTGTATTCCAAGACCAGGGAAGAACATGATGAACATTTGAGGATTGTTCTACAAACCCTGCGAGAAAAGAAGCTGTATGCTAAGCTGTCCAAGTTTGACTTCTGGATGAGTGAAATATCCTTTCTTGGACAATAGTATCAGCTGAGGGGATTAGAGTGGATCCCAAAAAGATTGAAGCAGTGATGGAATGGAAGCCTCCCAGAAATACAACTGAGGTCAGAAGTTTCTTGGGGTTAGCTGGGTATTACAGAAGATTTGTGAAGGGGTTCTCTCTTATAGCTGCTCCAATGACCAAGTTGTTACACAAGAATGTGAAATTTGGCTAGAACGACAAGTGCCAAGCCAATTTTGAGAGGCTGAAGGCTATGTTGAAAGAAGCACCAGTGTTAACACAACCAGTGTCAGGAAAAGACTTTGTGGTCTACAGTGATGCCTCGCATAATGGGCTAGAGTGTGTATTGATGCAAGAGGGGAAAATTGTCGCCTATGCTTCCAGGCAGCTAAGGCCACATGAACAGAACTGCCCTACTCATGACCTAGAGTTAGCAGTAATTATCTTCACACTGAAGATATGGAGGCATTATTTATATGGTGAAAAATGCTGCATTTATACAGACCACAAGAGTTTAAAATATTTGCCAACCTAGAAGGAGCTCAATCTTAGACAGAGGCGATGGATTGAGTTCCTAAAGGACTATGATTGTGTGATAGATTATCATCCTGGGAAGGCAAATTTAGTTGCTGATGCTTTAAGCAGGAAGTCCATCACAGCTTTAAGATCACTAAATGCCTGTCTGTCCTTAGCTCAAGATGGAGCTATTTTGGCTAAGTTGCAAGTGAGGCCAAACCTGCTACAGCAGATACAAGATGGGCAGAGGGCGGATGAAAAATTAATAGCCTTTATGGGTAAAATTCCAGAGGGAAAGGAAACTGATTATGAGGTGAAAGCAGATAGGTGTTTGTATTACAGAGGAAGAGTGTGTGTACCCGATGATGGGGAACTGAAGACTAATATTCTAAAAGAAGCACACACTAGTGTTTATGCTATGCACCCGGGAAGCACAAAAATGTATAATGATTTGAGCCTCATTATTGGTGGCCTGGTATGAAGAAGGATATAGCTAACTATGTGACTAAGTGTTTGACATGTCAGCAAGTTAAAGCAGAGCATCAAGTTCCATCAGGATTGCTACAGCCTATAAGCATACCTGAATGGAAATGGGACCGGGTCACTATGGATTTTATTAGTGGTCTACCTCTCACCTAGAAGAAGCATGATACAGTATGGGTGATAGTGGATAGATTGACGAAGTCAGCACATTTTCTGCCAATTAGGACTGACTACTCACTAGAGAAGCTAGCAGAATTGTATATCAGTGAGATAGTTAGACTGTATGGAATCCCACTTTCCATTATATCTGATCGAGACCCAAGGTTTACATCGAGATTCTGGAAAAAGTTGCAAGAAGCCTTGGGCACACAACTCCGTTTAAGCACGGCTTTTCATCCTCAGACGGATGGACAGTCAGAATGAGTAATTCAGGTAAACCTAAGAATTACTTGAATTTTCATAGTTAATAAATTGAAATGATAGTAACAATGTGAATTATGTGATAGATCCTGGAGGATATGCTAAGGAGTTATGTCATTGAATTTGAGGGGGGTTGGGATAGACACCTCCCACTGGCAGAATTCGCACATAACAATAGCCACCAAGCTAGCATTCAAATGGCTCCGTATGAAGCACTATATGGGAGGAAATGTAGAACCCCAGTGTGCTGGACTGAATTGGGCAAAGATTGTAACACCCTCCCGGAAGCAACTCCGTACAGTCTACTGTTCCGGTGACCGGTGTCGGTCCGGACAGCTAGAACATCCGGAAAAATATTTAAACTAAAGTGAGGGACCATAATTAACTCAAATATTAATAAGAAAAATTTAGTAAAAATTTTAGAAATAAAATACAACCAAGTCAAACGAGCCGGTGCCCAAGCAATGGGTAACCAGAGGGAAGTTGCGGTTCTCGCAACGAGGAGCCCTAGACCCAGGGGAAAAATTGTAAAATAATTTTTGGGACTCCAGAGAAGGGTCATTGAGGTTCCCATGGCATTAGAATGCCAAGAAAATATTTAGAAAAATTTTTCAATCGGTACAAACAATTTTGACCCATTAAGCCAAACAGAGGGCATTTTGGTCATTTCGCCTTCAGAGGTGATTTTTGGCCGACTTGTCCAGTTAAGTAAATAATTAATATGACATAAAATATGAATAAATATTGCTAAAAATTAAATTGAAAATGAGTAGAGAATAGAAGAAAAGAAAATGAAAGAAAATGCTAATTATGACATCATATGATGTCATTTAAATTTCCTCCACCAATCACAATTTGTTAAACTTATTAAAAGAGATAAAAGAGACAAAAAATATGAAAAACCAATATGCATCTTCAACCTTGGGCAGCCAAAAAAACGTTGAGAGAGAGAGAGAGAAGAGGTTCCACCATTAAAGCTCCTTTAAGCTTCATTTCTCTCTTGTTTCCACTACTAAACCCTAACCCCTTTCATTAAACCTTGACCATATTACTTGGGGAAGCTTTTGGCAGCCAAGAAGAAGAAGGAAAGTGAAGTTTTAGCTTGAAGAAATCTGCCCTACAAGAGGTTAAAGTGAGGTTAGTGCTATCCTTTCACTCACACTCCTTTAATCCTTGTTAGAGCATCATTTTAAGTTAAGAAATTGTAAGAATTTGAAGTAAATTATATGTGTTAGGGCATCTTCAATTTTTGGCAGCCCTAAGGAGGGATGTGGTTGATTGTTTTAATGAATTTAGAATGGATAGAAATGATGTTTAAGGTATGAATATGCATGGATGTTGAATTAGTGTGCTAATTGAGGTTTATGGGTAATTTAAATTGGACATTAGGGTTTTGAGAAGTGAAACTTGGATTTAGCTTATGAAATTGTGAAAGAACATTATAAGGGTCAATTAGTGACCATTTTAGGTATGTTGACCATGAATTGGACTGAAAAATAGTATAGCCAAGTGAATGTGTAGGCTGCCTTCTTAGTGCAAGTGAGTGGTAAATTTCAGTCCACTTGCACAGCCATAACTTTGGCTGTGTAGGTCCAATTGATTTTTGGCCAATTGGACATGAAACTAGGCTTATAATGGCACATTTTTTGCTGAAGAAACCATGCCCAAAAGACCAAAGCAAGAGGACCAAAACTTGGCCCCAATCCGGACACACTGCAACAGCACCTGCAAAAATGACCAAATGAACAGTAACTTTTCATTTGGCCATAACTCACTGTAGATTTGGTCAATTGACCTGAAATTTTTATAGCAACAAGTTAAGACATAGAAAAACAACTTTCATGAAGAAACCTACCCCAAATTATGACCAGAACCTAATCCAAATGGCAGTCACAGTTACTGTTCAAACCTGCAACTCTGCAGATTTTCACTTGAGCAGTAATGTTTGGATGGCTATAACTCTCTCAGGAAAACTCGGATTTAGGCGATTCTTGAACCGATGGAAACCTAAGGTATGGTAGAACATTTCATAAGAAGAAATTTAGACCAAATTATGAACTTAACTTGATCAAATTACTGACCAAATTTGGACCAAAAATCTGCCAGACCCAAAATCTCAGCATGAGCGATTGCGTGAGCGAGTAAACTTATTTTGGCCATAACTTGAGCTACAAAACTCCAAATGGAGTGATTCAAAAAAGGAAATTCAACTAGACAAAATAAGGAACAACTTTCATGTTTACCATTTCCTCAAATTCCTACTGCAATAGTGCCCAATGGAATAGTAAAATTGAGTTAGCAAAATTGAAAATTTTGCTTCTCTTGGTTTAAGCTTAGAAATGGTATTAATGCTTAATGCCAACAAGTTTTAAATGAAAAATGTGGTATGTTTGAAGTGCCAAAGTCAATGTACATATTTTCTATGCAAAAGTCAACATTTTTGTTGACCAATGAGGTGAATAGTGTCACCAAAACCAAAAATTGGCAATTTTGCCAAAATGACCTAAGCTTTGAGAAAGTAACCAAAACCAACAAGTTTTGAATACAAAATGTGGTATGTTGGGAGTATTAAAACCAATGTACCTATTGTTTATGCAAAAGTCAATATTTTAGTTGACTAATGAAATGAATAGTGACACCAAAACTTGAAATTCAAAATTTGAAATTAGAAATGCATCTAGGGAACTTTAAATTGCAATTGGCAATTAATACTAGCAAATGTAAAACTTAAAATGTGGGATCTTGGTGTAATAAGAATTAATATATCCATTAAGTATAAAAAGGTCAACATTTTGGTTGACTAGTAAGGTGAATAGTAATCAAAATGATTAGTAAATTAAGATGAAGACCTAGAGCCAATTCTAAGCTTAAATGCTTAGAATTGTATGACAAATATGGACTATGCATCCTAATCAAAATTGTTAAAAAGAAATTTAGGCCATAAATTTGAAATCCATGAAATATTCATGGATTACTTGAAACATGAAAGATAAGTCACCTAATTGATGTGATCAATATGAATAACATAATGAATGGACAAATAAACCGTATTAATGTATGAATGTGACATTAGTTCTCATTATTATAAAGAGGAGAAGTATTTTGAGTACAATGGTATAAAAGGATAATTGATGTGAATTGTGATCATATAAATGATCAAATGAATGTATGAATTATGATTGAAATTTATCATGAAATAATGAAGTCATAAAGCACAATATATTAATATTTTAAAATATTAAATGCCCTAGTATACCTAACAAGATTGGTTTGGATAGTTTGGCATGCCAATAGGGTATTGTTTTAGCAGTACTGCGAAAGGAAAGGCTTTATGCCTGTATTCATGGCTTTATGCCCGTATCCATGGCTTTTATGCCCGTATTCATGGCTTTTATGCCAATTATGTGATATCATGGCTCTTTAGCCATATTGACTGCATACGTGGTTGACGTTCTGCGTCCCATGGTATGACGGCCCGAGGCACCGCGGTGTTGTGACACCCCTTATCCGTGTACAGTATACCCGAGTAAGTAATGCCACCTGGTGTACCGGCACACTCTAATATTCCTCAATTAATTTAGACAATGCTTTTGTATATAATTTATGAAATACAATTTATTTAAACCATTTATCAAAAGTATCATTCATTTAAGGTTTCGAAAATTTTAAAGAAAATCCGGCGGAGTACCGGCTAAAAATGGAGAAAACCGTTCTTCGAAACCTGTTAAAAACACTTCCAATATACAATTTCATTCATTCTCAACTCCAATATCATCACAAAACTCAATATCAAGATATCAACAATTTTTCAATTTCAGGTCTTAACAACCTTTTCATTGCTCAAAACATCCCTTTCTCAGGGTTCTCATATATAAACAACCATTAAATACTCAAATTAATACCATACATGACCATAAATCTTTATTATTTACAATAAGCTCAAAATACATTACATAAATCCCAAATACATATGAGAAATAAAAATTTAATTACAAAATGACAAAATGACATCTAGTGTCCTACCAATGCACTGCGGGTGACGAGGTGACACGGACAGCGAAGCGCGGATGGACTCACCCGATGTCACGTGGTCTACTGGGCACGCGATCGGGATCTCCAGTACCTACGCGTGGCAAAAGCAATGCGCTAAGCAATAATGCTTAGTGGTGCAATAATATAATAAAAGAAAATAGCAAGAAAATAAATGTGTATAGAATGTGTATGCTTTCTTTGTTTGGTATTGATATATTCATTGTTTCATTTACGTTGTTCACTTTTATTCATTTGGTTGCCCCAAGTAACCTACACTAGATGACTGGATTGGATAAAGGGTAAGCGCCTTTGGGTACCTAGTACCTCGGGCCGTCACACCATCGGTCACTTACGTATCTCGGTGTGCATGAGCGGCTAACAAGCAGTAAATAATATCGGCACAAGGCCAAGTCTCAATACAAAGTCAGAATGGCTAAAAGCCATGAAATCCAGAATGGCATTTTTGCCATGTGCGATCGCTAATGAACCCTATTGGCATGCCAAACTATTCAAACCAATCTTGTTAGGTATATTAGGGCATTTGAAACTCTTAAATTTGTCAATTTGTGAATTTCAACTTTTTTTTGTGTCACTATTCATCATTGGTCAACAAAAATGTTGACTTTTAGAATAAAAATGTGTACATCAACTTTGGCACTCCCAACATACCACATTTGGTGTTTAAAACTTGTTGGCATTAAGTGTTTTTGCCATTCCACAGTGTAACTCAACACAAACAGATTTTTCAATTTTGGTGAGTCAACTTCACTGTTCCATTGGACACTGTTACTGTTGGAATTTGAGGAAATGTAAAACATGAAAGTTGTTCCTTATTTTGTCTAGTTGAATTTCCTTTTTTGAATCACTCCATTTGGAGTTTTGTAGCTCTAGATATGGCTCAAAAACCCAAGCTATCCGGATATGCATTCTGCAGAAATTTACCATATCTACAGTGCATGAACAGTAACTTGAGTCACTTTTTTGAATGGGTTCTGGCCATAATTTGGGGTAGGTTACTTCATGAAAGTTGTTTGTCTATGTCTTAACTTGTTGCTGTAAAAATTACAGGCCAATTGACCAAATCTACAGTGAGTTATGGCCAAATGAACAGTTACTGTTCATTTGGCAAATTCTGCAGAATTCAGTGCAGGGCATTCGGATTGTGGCTGAGTTTTGACCCTTTTGCTTTGGTCTTTTGGGCATGGTTTCTTCAGCAAAAATGTGCCATTATAAGCCTAGTTTCATGTACAATTGGTCAAACTTCAATTGGACTACCACTGCCCAAGTTATGGCAGTGCAAAGGGACTGAAATTTCAGTCCCTATGCTGCTGTCCATAGGGCAGCCTGCAACCTCACCTTGCCATAGTGTTTTTCAGTCCCATTTATGGTCAACACATCTAAAATGGTCACTAATTGACCATTACAATGTGCCCTAACAATTTCCTAAGCCAAGTCACACTTTCACCTTTCCAAACCCTAATTTCCATATGAATTTTTACAACATGCTTTAATTAACTATCTCATTCCATAATCACATGCATACATGGTTTAATCTTGATCTCTAGTCCACTTTAAGTCCATCAAAACACTCATTCCTTTTTATTCAATAGGGCTGCCGAAACCTAGGGCATGGATAGACATAGATTTCATTCATTTTAGTCACAAATTCCTACTTATTCCAAGTCTCTAACATAGAATTTAAAAAGCTTTAGATGTATATATGCACTAACCTTGTTTGGGCAGAATTTTCCCAAGCAATTCCTTCACTTTCTTGGCTTTTCTTGGCTACCAAAGGCTTTAGCAAGGTGCTAGGGCAAGTTTTAGTGAAGCTAGGTTAGGATTTTATGGTGAGACAAGGTAGGAAATCAAGCTTGCTTGGTTGAGCTCCAATGGAGGGTGGAAGGGAAGGGTTCACATTTTGGTGGAGAAGAAGGAGAAGAAGAGCAGCTGTTTTTTAATTCCTTTAGCCCATTTTTAGTCTCTTTTATTGGTCAACTAATTGGTTATTTTATTGTGATTGGAGGAAATTTTTAAATGACATCATAATTTGTCATAATTTGCTTTTTATTTCATTTTTCTTTTCTTTTCTTTTCTACCACATTTCAATTTAATTTTTAGCAATATTTATTCATATTTTGAGTCATAATAATTATTTACTTAACTGGACAAGTCGGCCAAAATTCACCTCTGAAGGCGAAATGACCAAAATGCCCTCCGTTTGGCTTAACGGGTCAAAATTGGCTGTACCGATTGAAAAATTTTTCTAGGTATTTTCTTGGCATTCTAATGCCATGGGAACCTCAATTACCCTTCTCTGGAGTCCCAAAAATTATTTTATAATTTTTCCCTCGGGTCTAGGGCTCCTCGTTGCGAGAACCGCAACTTCCCTCCGGTTACCCATCGCTAGGGCACCGGCTCGTTTAACTTGATTGTATTTTATTTCTAAAATTTTTACTAAATTTTTCTTGTTAATATTTGAGTTAATTATGGTTCCTGACTTTAGTTTGAATATTTTTCCGGACATTCTAGCTATCCGGACCGACACCGGTCACCGGAACAGTAGGATGTACGGAGTGGTTATCGGGAGGGTGTTACAACTCTTCCCCTCTAATTTAAATTTCGTCCTCGAAATTTACCTGATGCAAACAGTTGAGGGAACTGTTGCCTCATCGTCTCTTCACTTTCCCAAGTTGCCTCCTCGGTGTTGTGGTGCCTCCATAGCACTTTCACCAATGGAATTTGCTTATTTCTCAACTCTCTCACTTCCTGAGCCAAGATCCGTAGAGGTTCTTCTTCATATGTCAAATCCTGCTGTATTTCAATTTCTTCTCTGGAGATGACATGTGAAGGATCTGAGCGGTATCTTCTGAGCATGGACACGTGGAATACAATATGGATCTTGTCCAGCTCTGGTGGTAAAGCTAGCCTATAGGCCACTGGACCCACACGTTCAATGACTTCATAGGGGCCAATGAACCTAGGGCTCAACTTACCTTTTCTTCCAAACCTCAACACTTTCTTCCATGGTGACACCTTGAGGAACACTTTGTCGCCAACCACATATTCTATTTCTTTTCTCTTCAGGTCGGCATAAGATTTACATGCATGCGAGGCAATCTTTAAGTTGGCTTTGATTGATTTCACCTTCTCCTCACTGTTTCACCGTGTCCAGCCCTACCGATTTGTTCGCCCAATTCAGTCCGGACACTGGAGTTCTACATTTTCTCCCATACGATTGCTTCATACGGGGCCATTTGAATACTAGCTTGGTAGCTATTGTTGTATGCAAATTACGCGATTGGGAGGTATCTATCCCAGCTTCCCTCAAACTCAATGACACAACTCCTCAGCATATCCTCAAGGACCTGACAAGTATTTCACGTTATTGTTATCATTTCAATTCAATATTTGTATTAATTTCATTGGTTTAAATTGTTTACCTGGATTACTCTTTCAGATTGCCCATCCGTCTGAGGATGGAAAGCTATGCTGAAATGGAGTTGTGTACCCAAGGACTCATGCAACTTCTTCCAAAATCTCGATGTAAACCTTGGGTCTCGATCAGATATGATGGAAAGTGGAATTCCATGCAGTCTAACTATCTCACTGATATACACCGCTAACCTCTCTAGTGAGTAGTCGGTCCTAATCGGCGAGAAGTGTCTTGACTTTGTCAATCTATCAACTATCACCCATGCTGCATCAGGTTTCTTCCGGGTGAGAGGTAGACCACTTACAAAATCCATGGTGACCCGATCCCATTTCCATTCAGGTATGCGTATAGGCTGTAGCAAACCTGATGGAACTTGGTGTTCTGCCTTGACTTGCTGACATGTCAAGCATTTAGTCACATAGTCAGCTATGTCCCTCTTCATACTGTGCCACCAATATCAAGCTTCAAATCATGATACATCTTTGTACTTCCAGGTGCATAGCATATACACCGGTGTGTGCCTCTTCGAATCATCGCCTTCAATTCCCCATTATCCGTACACACGTCTTCCTTTGAAATACAGACACCCATCCGCCTTCGCCTCATAGTCGCTGCTTTTCCTCTGAGATCTTGCTCATAATAGCCATTAACTTCTCATCTGCCTTTTGCCCATCTAATATCTGCTGTAGCAGGTTTGGCCTCACTTGCAACTCAGCCAAAATAGCTCCATCTTGAACCAAGGATAGACGGGCATTCAATGATCTCAAAGCTGTGATGGACTTTCTGCTCAAAGCATCAGCAACTACATTTGCCTTCCCAGGATGGTAGTCAATTACACAGTCATAATCCTTCAGGAACTCAATCCATCGCCTCTGTCTAAGGTTGAGCTCCTTCTGGGTTGGCAAATATTTCAGGCTTTTGTGGTCAGTGTAAATATAGCACTTTTCACCATACAAGTAATGCATCCATATCTTCAGTGCGAAGATAATTGCTGCAAGCTCTAGATCATGGGTAGGGTAGTTCTGTTCATGTGGCCTTAGCTGTCTGGAAGCATAAGCGATCACTTTCCCCTCTTGCATCAACACACACCCTAACCCATTATGTGAGGCATCACTGTAGACCACGAAGTCCTTTCCTGACACTGGCTGTGTTAACACTGGTGCCTCTGTCAACATAGCCTTCAACTTCTCAAAACTGGTCTGACACTTGTCATTCCAGTCAAATCTGACATTCTTGTGTAACAACTTGGTCATTGGAGCAGCTATTAGGGAAAATCCCTTCACAAATCTTCTGTAATACCCAGCTAGCCCCAAGAAGCTTTCGACCTCGCTTGTATTCTGGGAGGTTTCCATTCCATCATCGCTTCTATTTTCTTGGATCCACCTAATCCCATCACCGACACTATGTGTCCAAGGAATGCAATCTCATTCAACCAAAAGTCACACTTGGACAACTTAGCATACAGCTTCTTTTCTCTCAGGGTTTGCAGAACAATCCTCAAATGCTCATCATGTTCTTCCCTGGTCTTGGAATACACCAAAATATCATCAATAAAGACCACTACGAACCGATCTAAGTGTGGATGGAAGATACGGTTCATAAGGTCCATGAATGCCGCTGGTGCATAGTTAAGCCAAAGGGCATCACTAGGAACTCATAATGCCCATATCGGGTCCTGAATGCAGTCTTTGGCACATCTACATCCTTCACCCTTAGCTGATGATACCCTGATCTGAGATCAATCTTAGAAAATACTCCTGCTCCCTTCAACTGATCAAACAGATCATTAATTCTAGGCAACGGATATTTGTTCTTCACAGTCACTTTATTCAACTGCCGGTAATCAATACAAAGCCTCAAAGTTCCATCCTTCTTTTTCACAAACAGCACTGGAGCTCCCCATGGTGACACATCAGCGTATGAACCCCTTATCCAAAGAATCTTGCAACCGAGTTTTCAACTCCCTCAATCTGGGTGCCATCCTATAAGGAGCAATGGAAATGGGTGCTATATCCGTGATGTCTCAATAGCAAATTCGACTTCCCTTTCTCGTGGCAAACTGTGCAACTCTTCAGAAATACTTAGGAAGTCTCTCACTGTGGGTATGTCACTCAAGTTTGGCTTAGCCTGCCTAGTATCCACCACATGTGCTAGGTAGGCTTCACAGCCTTTTCTCATTATTCTTCTTGCAACAGTGGCTGAGATGACATTGGACAGGAAATCTGTCCTTTCCCCTACAACTGTGATCTCATTACCCTCAGGGGTTTTCAAAGAAATTCTCTTCAATTTGCAATCAACTATTGCCTGATGACGTGACAACCAGTCCATTCCCAAAATCACGTCAAACTCATGGAAGGGTAACTCAATCAAGTCTGCCAAGAATTCATACCCCTGAATCCTTAAAGGGCAACCCTTGTATACCTTGTTCACTACCACACTGTGACCCAATGGATTAGTGACCAGAATGTCTTGGTCAATCTCCCCAACAAGATCCCCTTTCTACGGGTAGATTGATGCAGATATGAATGAGTTGATCCTGGATCCACCAATGCATGCACAGGAGTAGTGTAGAGGGAGAACGGACCCCTGATGACGTCCGGGGCATCTTGCTCCTCCTGAGCTCTCAAGGCATAATTTCGCGGTGGTGCATTATCTGGCCTCTCTGCTGGCTCAGATGTAGGCCTCTGTGATGGTCCCACTGCGTCAGATCTGCCAGATTTTCTACCTCTCTGTGGTGCAGGAGCAGGTCTTTCTGCTTGTGTCGGAGCAGCTGTAGTAGTTCTGCGTGGGCAGTTCCTCAGTTGATGTTCTGTCGACCCACATCTCAAGCAAGCACCAGTCACTCTCCAACATTCCCCCTTGTGCCATTTCTGACAGTGTGGACACGCAGAAGATGCCGGGCTGGTCCTCGAACCCCATCCTCGGAGAGCTGCCCACTGATGGTGTGGACTGACCTCTCCTAGGGGTGAATCGTGGCTGGGCCCCGAGACCGACCACGACTCGTGGTCGACCCGAACTCGTGCAGAGGACCCTTAAACTTCTTCCCAAATCCGGGGTGGAACTAGACCGACTGGTCCCCTCTTCTCGCTCTCTCCTTCAGTCCGCTCATTGATTCTCACTTTTTCAACCCTTATTGCAGCTTCCACTAGCTTGCTAAATTCTGTGATTCCCAAGGCAGTGAGCTGTATCTTGATATTGTCATTCAGTCCCTCTTCAAATCTCTTGCACCTTTCAGCTTTGTTAGGGACTATTTCCCTTCCATAGCGGCTTAACCGAACAAACTCCTTCTCATACTCGACCATCGACAACCTGTCTCGCCTCGAGTTAATGAATTCCCTTCTTCTCTCTTCCGTATACAAGACCCACATATTTCTTCTTGAACTCGAGAGGAAGAAGTCCCAAGTTACACTTGGTCAGACTTCATCGACACAGATGTCCCACCATCCATAGGCATCGTCTTGTAACAAGGATATAGCGACTTCTAAGTTACGCTCAGGGTGCGATGGAGTTGTTTTAAGACTCTGCCCGTTCTGCTCAACCAATTCTACCGCAATGCAGTCATCTTCTCTCTTGCCATAGAAGTCCACACTCCAAACTTCCTTAGCCTTTCCAGTGTGATTTACTGTGGAGCTGTGGTGGTGGTGGTGGTGGTGTCTTGGCATTACCCGGCCATTTGTCTGAAGAAGTCGGCCATTTGTTGGAACATGGCACATGGAGGCTGGCGAGGCTCGCTTGAGCTGGTGGAGCAGATTCTCTCATGCCCCAAGTCTCAGCTGCTGCAGGTGGAGCATGACTCTCCACTTCCTCCTCAACGGCTCTCCGAGATGAAGGGTCCATATCCTATTCAAAATAAGAAAGATAAACAGATCTGCGTTAGTGTCACCTCGACTCTTACAAATGCAATGCATGGTATGGACTCAATCTAGGCCCGAAGCGCCTAACCGTGCTCGATACCACTAAATGTGACACCCCTTACCGTATACGATATACCGAGTAAGTAAGGCCACACTGTGTACTGGCATACTATAATATTCCTCAATTAATTTAGACAATGCTTTTGCATATAATTTATGAAATACAATTTATTTAAACCATTTATCAAAAGTATCATTCATTTAAGGTTCCGAAAATTTTAAAGAAAATCCGGCGGAGTACCAGCTAAAAATGGAGAAAACCGTTCTTCGGAACCTGTTAAAAACACTTCCAATATACAATTTCATTCATTCTCAACTCCAATATCATCACAAAACTCAATATCAAGATATCAACAATTTTTCAATTTCAGGTCTCAACAACCTTTTCATTGCTCAAAACATCCCTTTCTCAGGGTTCTAATATATAAACAACCATTAAATACTCAAATTAATACCATACATGACCATAAATCTTTATTATTTACAATAAGCTCAAAATACATTACATAAATCCCAAATACACATGAGAAATAAAAATTTAATTACAAAATGACAAAATGACATCTAGTGTCCTACCAATGCACTGCAGGTGACGAGGTGACACGGAAAGCAGAATCGCGGATGGACTCACCCGATCGTGGTCTCACGAGCTCGCGATCGGGATCTCTCGGTACCTACGCGTTGCAATAGCAACGCGCTAAGCAATAATGCTTAGTGGTGCAATAATATATTAAAAGAAAATAGCAAGAAAATAAATGTGTATAGAATGTGTATGCTTTCTTTGTTTGGTATTGATATATTCATTGTTTCATTTACGTTGTTCACTTTTATTCATTTGGTTGCCCCAAGTAACCTACACTAGATGACTGGATCGATAACGGGTAACCGCACGGGTACCTAGTACCTCGGGCGTCACACCATCGGTCACTTACGTATCTCGGTGTGCAATGAGCGGCTAACAATGTAAATAATATCGGCACAAGGCCAAGTCTCAATACAAAGTCGAATGGCTAAAAGCCATGAAATCACGAATGGCATTTTTGCCATGTGCGATCGCTAATCAACCCTATTGGCATGCCAAACTATCCAAACCAATCTTGTTAGGTATACTAGGGCATTTGAAACTCTTAAATTTGTCAATTTGTGAATTTCAACTTTTTTTTTGTGTCACTATTCATCATTGATCAACAAAAATGTTGACTTTTAGAATAAAAATGTGTACATCAACTTTGGCACTCCCAACATACCACATTTGGTGTTTAAAACTTGTTGGCATTAAGTGTTTTTGCCATTCCAAAGTGTAACTCAACACAAATAGAATTTTCAATTTTGGTGAGTCAACTTCACTGTTCCATTGGACACTGTTACTGTTGGAATTTGAGGAAATGTAAAACATGAAAGTTGTTCCTTATTTTGTCTAGTTGAATTTCCTTTTTTGAATCACTCCATTTGGAGTTTTTTAGCTCTAGATATGGCTCAAAAACCCAAGCTATCCGGATATGCATTCTGCAGAAATTTACCATATCTACAGTGCATGAACAGTAAATTAAGTCACTTGGTTGAATGGGTTCTGGCCATAATTTGGGGTAGATTCCTTCATGAAAGTTGTTTGTCTATGTCTTAACTTGTTGCTGTAAACATTTCAGGCCAATTGACCAAATCTACAGTGAGTTATGGCCAAATGAACAGTTACTGTTCATTTGGCAAATTCTGCAGAATTCAGTGCAGGGCATCCGGATTGTGGCTGAGTTTTGACCCTTTTGCTTTGGTCTTTTGGGCATGGTTTCTTCAGCAAAAATGTGCCATTATAAGCCTAGTTTCATGTCCAATTGGCCAAACTTCAATTGGACTACCACTGCCCAAGTTATGGCAGTGCAAAGGGACTGAAATTTCAGTCCCTATGCTGCTGTCCATAGGGCAGCCTACAACCTCACCTTGCCATAGTGTTTTTCAGTCCCATTTATGGTCAACACATCTAAAATGGTCACTAATTGACCATTACAATGTGCCCTAACAATTTCCTAAGCCAAGTCACACTTTCACCTTTCCAAACCCTAATTTCCATATGAATTTTTACAACATGCTTTAATTAACTATCTCATTCCATAATCACATGCATAATGGTTTGATCTTGATCTCTAGTCCACTTTAAGTCCATCAAAACACTCATTCCTTTTTATTCAATAGGGCTGCCGAAACCTAGGGTATGGATAGACATAGATTTCATTCATTTTAGTCACAAATTCCTACTTATTCCAAGTCTCTAACATAGAATTTAAAAAGCTTTAGATGTATATATGCACTAACCTTGTTTGGGCAGAATTTTCCCAAGAAATTCCTTCACTTTCTTGGCTTTTCTTGGCTTCCAAAGGCTTTAGCAAGGTGCTAGGGCAAGTTTTAGTGAAGCTAGGTTAGGATTTTATGGTGAGACAAGGTAGGAAATCAAGCTTGCTTGGTTGAGCTCCAATGGAGGGTGGAAGGGAAGGGTTCACGTTTTGGTGGAGAAGAAGGAGAAGAAGAGCAGCTGGTTTTTAATTCCTTTAGCCCATTTTTAGTCTCTTTTATTGGTCAACTAATTGGTTATTTTATTGTGATTGGAGGAAATTTTTAAATGACATCATAATTTGTCATAATTTGCTTTTTATTACATTTTTCTTTTCTTTTCTTTTCTACCACATTTCAATTTAATTTTTAGCAATATTTATTCATATTTTGAGTCATAATAATTATTTACTTAACTGGACAAGTCGGCCAAAATTCACCTATGAAGGCGAAATGACCAAAATGCCCTCCGTTTGGCTTAACGGGTCAAAATTGGTCAGACTGATTGAAAAATTTTTCTAGGTATTTTCTTGGCATTCTAATGCCATGGGAACCTCAATTACCCTTCTCTGGAGTACCAAAAATTATTTTATAATTTTTCCCTGTCTAGGGCTCCTCGTTATGAGAACCGCAACTTCCTCCTGCTACCCATCGCTAGGGCACCTACTGCTTAACTTGATTGTATTTTATTTCTAAAATTTTTACTAAATTTTTCTTGTTA
This sequence comes from Hevea brasiliensis, assembly GCF_030052815.1. Lineage (NCBI taxonomy): Eukaryota > Viridiplantae > Streptophyta > Magnoliopsida > Malpighiales > Euphorbiaceae > Hevea > Hevea brasiliensis. Next base: position 36,627,202 of record NC_079499.1, on the reverse strand, counting down.
ATATTTGAGTTAATTATGGTTCCTGACTTTAGTTTGAATATTTTTCCGGACATTCTAGCTGTCCGGACCGACACCGGTCATCAGAACAGTAGGATGTACGGAGTGGTTATCGGGAGGGTGTTACAGGTGTTCAGTGCCAACGACCCGTTATCCAGTCCAGTCGTCTAGTATAGGTTACTTGGGCAGTCAATTAAAGTATTATTCAATTCAGGCAGTTAAGTTAAGTTAAGTATAATGAAAATCCAGTACAATTAAATTAAGTATTGAATGAATAAGCAAAAGAGATTAGCAAAAGAAACATAACAAAAATATAAATTGCGAGAATCTGCATGACTTGAAATACAATACAGATAGAATAAATTATATACCTGCTAGTATTACTGAAAAGTTATAAACTAAGCACTTCCAAAGAGGAACAAACTAGTATATAAGATCGTTGATACTAGAAATAGCATACCAAATTAAATTGATTCTTGAGTATCTGAATTATCATTTATTTCTTTCTTTACTTGTATATATTATTTCTGGTTATATTATTGCACCACTAAGCAGAAATGCTTAGCGCGATGGAATTGCTTCCTCGCGCAGGTACTGAAGGTAAAACCAGTAGACTGTCGACTGAGATTTTTGGAGTCCAGATCTGCAGAAGTGTCAGAAGAGTTTAAGATTGTCACCTCCTCAACAATGCATGTAGATAGGGCTCATTTTATGCATGTTATGTATATTGTTCATTCCTAGCACATTGTAAATTATTTGTATATCTTGTACAAAATAAACTCATGTAATTAACCTATGAATTATGGAAGCTATTCAAAGTAAGTATTTTAGTATGTGAATTGAATTTGAGTTATAATGAGATTATACTTGTGAATATTGAAATATTGAAAATCTAATGAGATTTCTGAGAAATCTGGATACTGCATTGAGATACATTATGTTTGAAAATTTTTTAGACTATTAAGTTTGAGAAATTGAGTATATATTGAAATTGTCTTTGGCAGGTTCAGAAGAACTGTTAGTCCAAATTACAGCCGACACTTTGTCGGATTATCGTTAAAATTTTTGAAATTTCCAACTTAGTTAGATTTTGATAAAAGTAAAAATAGCCTAAATCTTCAATAAAGTTTTTGAATAAATAAATCAAGGACTGTAATGAAATCAGATAAAATAGAGTGCTCCGGCACACTGAGTGGCATAACTTGCTCGGCTACACTGTAGTCAGGTAAGGGGTGTCACATTTAGTGGTATCAGAGCGCGGTTTAGGCGTTTCTGGACCTAGATAGATTGCATATCATGCATTGCATTCATAAGAGTCGAGGTGACACTATTGCAGATCTGTAATTCCTGTTTATTTTAGGTTAAGGTATGGAATAAGAAAGTGAAGAGACAATGAGATAGCGAATGGAGATGAGAAGGAGACTATATTTAAGATGAAAAAGGATGAGTACATAATTGTTTGAGGATGAGATTGAGACTAAGGAGAAAGTGAAGTGGGATAACACGGAAAGGTGAAGAAATAAAGAAGTAGTAGTTCCTCGGCTATTTACATTGGGTAAATTTCGAGGACGAAATTTAAATTAGAGGGGAAGAGTTGTAACACCCTCCCGGAAGCAACTCAAATGCAGTCTCATTCGGTGACGGTGTCGATCAGACAGCTAGAACGTCCGGAAAAATATTTAAACTAAAGTGAGAGACCATAATTAACTCAAATATTAATAAGAAAAATTTAGTAAAAATTTTAGAAATAAAATACAACCAAGTCAAACGAGCCGGTGCCCAAGCGATGGGTAACCAGAGGGAAGTTGCGGTTCTCGCAACGAGGAGCCCTAGACCCGGGGGAAAAATTGTAAAATAATTTTTGGGACTCCAAAGAAGGGTCATTGAGGTTCCCATGGCATTAGAATGCCAAGAAAATATTTAGAAAAATTTTTCAATTGGTACAAACAATTTTGACCCGTTAAGCCAAACGGAGGGCATTTTGGTCATTTCGCCTTCAGAGGTGATTTTTGGCCGACTTGTCCAGTTAAGTAAATAATTAATATGACATAAAATATGAATAAATATTGCTAAAAATTAAATTGAAAATGAGTAGAGAAGAGAAGAAAAGAAAATGAAAGAAAATGCTAATTATGACATCATATGATGTCATTTAAATTTCCTCCACCAATCACAATTTGTTAAACTTATTAAAAGAGATAAAAGAGACCAAAAATATGAAAAACCAATCTGCATCTTCAACCTTGGGCAGCCAAAAAAACGTTGAGAGAGAGAGAGAGAGAAGAGGTTCCACCATTAAAGCTCCTTTAAGCTTCATTTCTCTCTTGTTTCCACTACTAAACCCTAACCCCTTTCATTAAACCTTGACCATATCACTTGGGGAAGCTTTTGGCAGCCAAGAAGAAGAAGGAAAGTGAAGTTTTAGCTTGAAGAAATCTGCCCTACAAGAGGTTAAAGTGAGGTTAGTGCTATCCTTTCACTCACACTCCTTTAATCCTTGTTAGAGCATCATTTTAAGTTAAGAAATTGTAAGAATTTGAAGTAAATTATATGTGTTAGGGCATCTTCAATTTTTGGCGGCCCTAAGGAAGGATGTGGTTGATTGTTTTAATGAATTTAGAATGGATAGAAATGATGTTTAAGGTATGAATATGCATGGATGTTGAATTAGTGTGCTAATTGAGGTTTTTGGGTAATTTAAATTGGACATTAGGGTTTTGAGAAGTGAAACTTGGATTTAGCTTATGAAATTGTGAAAGAACATTATAAGGGTCAATTAGTGACTATTTTTGGTATGTTGACCATGAATTGGACTGAAAAATAGTATAGCCAAGTGAATGTGTAGGCTGCCTTCTTAGTGCAGCAGAGTGACTGAAATTTCAGTCCACTTGCACAGCCATAACTTTGGCTGTGTAGGTCCAATTGATTTTTGGCCAATTGGACATGAAACTAGGCTTATAATGGCATATTTTTGCTGAAGAAACCATGCCCAAAAGACCAAAGCAAGAGGACCAAAACTTGGCCCCAATCCGGACACACTGCAACAGCACCTGCAAAAATGACCAAATGAACAGTAACTGTTTATTTGGCCATAACTCACTGTAGATTTGGTCAATTGACCTGAAATTTTTACAGCAACAAGTTAAGACATAGACAAACAACTTTCATGAAGAAACCTTCCCCAAATTATGACCAGAACCTAACCCAAATGGCACTCACAGTTACTATTCAAACCTGCAACTCTGCAGATTTTCACTTGAGCAGTAATGTTTGGATGGCTATAACTCTCTCTAGAAAACTCGGATTTAGGCGATTCTTGAACCGATGGAAACCTAAGGTATGGTAGAACATTTCATAAGAAGAAAGTTAGACCAAATTATGAACTTAACTTGATCAAATTACTGACCAAAGTTGGACCAAAAATCTGCCAGACCCAAAATCTCAAAGATGAATAAAGGCACGTGAACAGTAAACTTATTTTGGCCATAACTTGAGCTACAAAACTCCAAATGGAGTGATTCAAAAAAGGAAATTCAATTAGACAAAATAAGGAACAACTTTCATGTTTACCATTTCCTCAAATTCCTACTGCAATAGTGCCCAATGGAATAGTAAAGTTGAGTTAGCAAAATTGAAAATTTTGCTTCTCTTGGTTTAAGCTTAGAAATGGTATTAATGCTTAATGCAAACAAGTTTTAAATGAAAAATGTGGTATGTTTGAAGTGCCAAAGTCAATGTACATATTTTCTATGCAAAAGTCAACATTTTTGTTGACCAATGAGGTGAATAGTGTCACCAAAACCAAAAATTGGCAATTTTGCCAAAATGACCTAAGCTTTGAGAAAGTAACCAAAACCAACAAGTTTTGAATACAAAATGTGGTATGTTGGGAGTATTAAAACCAATGTACCTATTGTTTATGCAAAAGTCAACATTTTAGTTGACTAATGAAATGAATAGTGACACCAAAACTTGAAATTCAAAATTTGAAATTAGAAATGCATCTAGGGGACTTTAAATTGCAATTGGCAATTAATACTAGCAAATGTAAAACTTAAAATGTGGGATCTTGATGTAATAAGAATTAATATATCCATTAAGTATAAAAAGGTCAACATTTTGGTTGACTAGTAAGGTGAATAGTAATCAAAATGATTAGTAAATTAAGATGAAGACCTAGAGCCAATTCTAAGCTTAAATGCTTAGAATTGTATGACAAATATGGACTATGCATCCTAATCAAAATTGTTAAAAAGAAATTTAGGCCATAAATTTGAAATCCATGAAATATTCATGGATTACTTGAAACATGAAAGATAAGTCACCTAATTGATGTGATCAATATGAATAACATAATGAATGGACAAATAAACCGTATTAATGTATGAATGAGACATTAGTTCTCATTATTGTAAAGAGGAGAAGTATTTTGAGTACAATGGTATAAAAGGATAATTGATGTGAATTGTGATCATATAAATGATCAAATGAATGTATGAATTATGATTGAAATTTATCATGAAATAATGAAGTCATAAAGCACAATATATTAATATTTTAAAATATTAAATGCCCTAGTATACCTAACAAGATTGGTTTGGATAGTTTGGCATGCCAATAGGGTATTGTTTTAGCAGTACTGCGAAAGGAAAGGCTTTATGCCTGTATTCATGGCTTTATGCCCGTATCCATGGCTTTTATGCCCGTATTCATGGCTTTTATGCCAATTATGTGATATCATGGCTCTTTAGCCATACTGACTGCATACATGGTTGACGTTCTGCGTCCCATGGTATGACAGCCCGAGGCACCGCGGTGTCCAGTGCCAACGACCCGTTATCCAGTCCAGTCGTCTAGTATAGGTTACTTGGGCAGTCAATTAAAGTATTATTCAATTCAGGCAGCTAAGTTAAGTTAAGTATAATGAAAATCCAGTACAATTAAATTAAGTATTGAATGAATAAGCAAAAGAGATTAGCAAAAGAAACATAACAAAAATATAAATTGCGTAATCTGCAGACTTGAAATACAATACGATAGAATAAATTATATACCGCTAGTATTATCAAAACTTATAAACTAATCACTTCCAAAGAGGAACAAACTATTATATAAGATCTTTTATACTAGAAATACCATACCAAATTAAATTGATTCTTGAGTATCTGAATTATCATTTATTTCTTTCTTTACTTGTATATATTATTTCTGGTTATATTATTGCACCACTAAGCAGAAATGCTTAGCGTGATGGAATTGCTTCCTCGCGCAGGTACTGAAGGTAAAACCAGTAGACTGTCGACTGAGATTTTTGGAGTCCAGATCTGCAGAAGTGTCAGAAGAGTTCAAGATTGTCACCTCCTCTGCAATGCATGTAGATAGGGCTCATTTTATACATGTTATGTATATTGTTCATTCCTAGCACATTGTAAATTATTTGTATATCTTGTACAAAATAAACTCATGTAATTAACCTATGAATTATGGAAGCTATTCAAAGTAAGTATTTTAGTATGTGAATTGAATTTGAGTTATAATGAGATTATACTTGTGAATATTGAAATATTGAAAATCTAATGAGATTTCTGAGAAATCTGATATCGCATTGAGATACATTATGTTTGAAAATTTTTAGACTATTAAGTTTGAGAAATTGAGTATATATTGAAATTGTCTTTGGCGTTCAAGAATCATTAGTCCAAATTACAGCCGACACTTTGTCGGATTATCGTTAAAATTTTTGAAATTTCCAACTTAGTTAGATTTTGATAAAAGTAAAAAATAGCCTAAATCTTCAATAAAGTTTTTGAATAAATAAATCAAGGACTGTAATGAAATCAGATAAAATAGAGTGCTCCGGCACACTGAGTGGCATAACTTGCTCGGCTACACTATAGTCGGGTAAGGGGTGTCACAAAGATAAGCTGGTAGGACCAGACCTGGTGAAACAGACTAAGGAGAAAGTAAAGATAATCAAAGCTAACTTAAAGGTTGCCTCAGATAGACAGAAATTTTATGCCAACTTGAAGAGAAAAGAGATAGAGTATGCAGTTGGCGATAAAGTGTTTCTCAAAGTCTCACCGTGAAAGAAAGTACTGAGGTTTAGGAAAAAGGGTAAGTTAAGTCCTAGGTTCATTGGCCCATATAAAGTCATTGAACATGTGGGACCAGTGGCCTATCGGCTAGCTTTACCGCCAGAACTGGATAAAATTCATAATGTATTCCATGTTTCTATGCCAAGAAGATATCGCTCTGACCCTTCACATGTCATTTCCATGGAAGAGATTGAAATCCAACCGGACTTGACATATACAGAAGAACCTATACAGATCCTAGCTCGGGAAGTGAAGGAACTTAGAAATAAACAAATTCCACTGGTGAAAGTGCTTTGGAGGCACCACAACACTAAAGAGGCAACTTGGGAAAGTGAAGAGAAAATGAGGCAATAGTTCCCTCAACTGTTTGTATCAAGTAAATTTCGAGGACGAAATTTTTATTAGAGGGGAAGAGTTGTAACATCCTCACTTTAGCTAGTCCATATAGTCTACTGTTCCGGTGACCAATGTTGATTCGGGCAGCTAGAATGTTTGAAATTATAAATAGACTAGAGTGAGGAGTTATAAAGAAACTAAATAATGCTCATAAAAATCAAGGAAAAATTTTTAGAAATGAAATACACTAAGGTTAAACGAGCCGAAACACCAGGGATGAGTAACCCGAAGGGGAAGTGATGGTGAAGGCCGTTAGCAACCCTAGACCCAGGGAAAAAATTATAAAATAATTATTGGGACTCCAGAGAAAGTTCATTTAGGTTCTTATGGCATTAGAATGCCAAGAAAATGCTTAGAAAAATTTTTCTATCGTTACACACAATTTTGGCTCGTTAAGCCAAACTGAGGGCATTTTGATCATTTCATTTTTAGAGATGATATTTGGCTAACTTTTCCAGTTAAATAAATAATTTATATGACATAAAATATGAATAAACATTGTTAAAAATTTAATTAAAATTAAGTAAACAAGAAAAGAAAAGAAAATGGGATTTATTACCTCATGCTTATGTAAGCATGAGGTAATTAAAAAGGATGGCCAATCAAATTAAAGGAAGACAATTAAAAATACATTAAAGGATAAAGAAAAGGAGAAAAATTCTAGAATTTGTAGCAGCCACTTCTTCTTCCTCCCTTGCCATCCCATATCTCTCCCTTCACTCCACCATTTTTGAATTTACAAGCCCCCTTTTCCTAAGTCCTCTCTCAACAAAAATTTAACCTTGCAACATAAAAACTCGTTCTTATATCCTAGTGAAGCTTTTTGGAACAAAAAGAAGTAAAGTGGAAGAGTTCTTACAAGCTTGAAGGGTGACCCCATAAGAGGTTTGTGACCTAACCTCGGTTTTCACTTTAAATTCATGTTTAAGGACTATGAATGAGTGCAAATTACAAAGGAATTTATTAAATACCATTTGTATGCCATCCCTTAATTTTAGCAGCCTTGGTTGGGGTATGATTGTGATGAGTTTTATGGAATTAAAATAGTAGTATGGCTGCCCCCAATATGTATCTCTTGAGTGAAGTGATGAAATGCAAATGATAATGCATGGTTGATGATGTTTGAGTTGGGGTTTGGGATGAAAATGAGACTTTGATTATGTGATGATGAAAGTAGGTTTTAATGGTCAATTAGTGACCATTTGGTTCTCTTTGAATAAAAAATGAAGTGGATTGTGTAGTGGGATTTGAGTTTGGTGTGGCTGCCCTTGGTTTCCTGCAGGATTGGGCATGAGTTCAGCAGGTTTGGACAGCAATAACTGGAATTTTAGAGGTTCAATTGGTGCAAGGCCAATTAGACATGAAACTAGACATATAATGGCACAACTTTGGTGAAGAAACCATGCCTATAAAACCAAACCAACTTGACCAAAAGATTGCCCTAATCCGAGTGACCTGCATTCTGCCTGGGCAAAATGACCAAATGAATAGTGTTTAGTCATTTGGCCAGAGCTCAATGTAGAAAGGTCCAATTGACCTGAAAGTTTACCAGCAACAAGCTGAGATATAGACCAAAAACTTTCATGAAGAAACCTAACCCAAATTATGACCATAACATATTCAAAAAGTGACCTGAAATCGCTGCCCCTAATACTGTAGATTTGGTCAGTCCAGAAATTCTGGAAAAATTACAATCCGGCCAGTTGTGGTTTTTGGATCATAACTTGAGCTACAAAACTCCAAATGGAGTGATTCAAAAAAGGAAATGCAACTAGACAAAATAAGAAACAACTTTCATGTTGATTATTTTGCCAAATTCCTATTGCAAAAATGACTAATGGAACCATAAACACAAAGCTTGAAAACTGAAAATTTTGTACAATTAACATTAAGCTTAGAAATGGTATTGGCAACCAATACAAACAATTTTAGAATGCAAAATGTGGTATGTTGGGAGTATTAGAACCAATGTATCTATTGTCTATGCAAAAGTCAACATTTTAGTTGACTAATGAAATGAATAGTAACACCTAAATTTAAATTTCAAGAATTGTAAAATTTAAAAGTGTAACATGCCCTAGTACACATAGCAAGATTGGTTTGGATAGGTTGGCATGCTAATAGGGTTTTGTTAGCATTACTGCATATGGTTTCATGCCATTCTGTGTTTCATGGCTTCCTATGCCATTCATTGACATAATAGCCTTTGGCTATGTTATTTGAGTTATTACACTCGGGTTTTATCCCTAATGATTATTACAACTTATTAGCTGTTCTGTTGCACTCCGGGAGACACAATGTGACCGATGGTGTGATGGTCCGAAGTGCTTAGTACCCAGTGCCAGTTTACCCGTTTATCCAGTCCAGTCGATTAGTATGGGTTACTCGGGCAATGATAATAAATTTTACCAAATTTTAATCGAATAATATTATAATAAATATCAGAAATTAAGTCTACCCAAAAATAAAATCATACATTCTGCATATTTATTTTATTTTATTTTATTTTATATTGTCACCACTAAGCAGAATTGTTTAGCGCGTCGCTTTTGCCACGCGCAGGTACTGGAGACCTAGCTGGGGAGCCCAGCAGACATCAGACCAGGTAAACTTTCAGACCTACATCCGAAGTCCAGAGTCACCTCACATCTGCAGTGCATATGGTAGGACAGTAGGACTTTGGGTAGTATTTTGTATTTTGCATTTTGTATTAGTTTGGATTGTAACTATAAACTCCTGAAATTATGTAATAATGTAAATATATGAAATTTCATGTTATTGAAATTTTCTGTATATTATGTTGAAAAATGAAATGTTGAGAAATATTTATGAATGTGCTTCTAGTGATGATGTGAACAGAAAAGAAAAATTTCTACAAATAGTATTGAGATTTTGAGATTGAGTTGAGATATGTGTGTATAATGGAGTCTGGATTTGGAAATTATATTGGAAGTGTTTTTAAACAGGTTCAAAAAAACTTTTTTTCCAATTTACAGCCGGCACTCTGCCGGATTTTCTGTAAAAATTGAGGAAAAATTCAGATTTATCAAAAATTGTAAATAAATAAATAAAAGGGATAAATTATAATGGAAATATGAATTGGTGCTCTAGCACACTGAGTGGCATATCTTACTCGGCTACACTGTAGACAGGTAAGGGGTGTCACACTTTAACTAATTAATTAAATCACATTTAACTTGGTGATTACTTGTATATGTGTGTGACTCACTAGGCTCATCACTAATTAGCAATGAGATATGATATCAACTCCTAATATCATCAGAACTCTTTCTTACCATAAATGATTTCTCTAAGTCATTTTAGGCACTTCATAGACTATGGTTAACACCTAGCATAGCATGTAACACCCTCCCGGTAGCAACTCCGTACATTCTACTGTTCTGGTGACCGGTGTCGGTCCGGACAGCTAGAACGGCCAGAAAAATATTTAAACTAAAGTGAGGGACCAAAATTAACTCAAATATTAATAAGAAAAATATAGTAAAAATTTTAGAAATAAAATACAACCAAGTTAAATGAGTCGGTGCCCAAGCAATGGGTAACCAGAGGGAAGTTGCGGTTCTCGCAACGAGGAGCCCTAGACCTGGGAGAAAAATTATAAAATAATTTTTGAGACTCCAGAGAAGGGTCATTGAGGTTCCTATGGAATTAGAATGCCAAGAAAATATTTAGAAAAATTTTTCAATCGGTACAGACAATTTTGACCCGTTAAGCCAAACGGAGGGCATTTTGGTCATTTCGCCTTCAGAGGTGATTTTTGACCGACTTGTCCACTTGAGTAAATAATTATTATGATTTAAAATATGAATAAATATTACTAAAAATTAAATTGAAATTGAGTAGTGATGAAAAAAAAAGAAAAATCAAAGAAAGGCTCATTTATGACATCTTGATGATGTCATTAAGAGCTCTAACCAATTACCTTTAAACAACTATCAAATTAACAAATAAAAGAGACAAAATGAAGGCTAAAGGAATTAAAAACCAGCTGCTCTTCTTCTTCTTCTTCCTCAAGACGTGAATCTCTCCCTCTTCTCCCTCCATTGATTTTCAAACAGAAGCTTCATTTCTCATGCTTCCTCACCATATTTCCTCAAGACCCCAACACTAAAATGAATCCTTGGACCTAGAGGAAGTGTTTGGCAGCCAAGAGAGTACAAGGAAAGTGAAGTTAAGCTTGGAGAAATTCTGCCACTTAAAGGTTAGTGCACATATGTATTTAAAACTCATTAATTCCATGTTAGAGATGTGTAATAGGTAAGAAATTGTGAAATAAATGAACCAAACCCATGTGTATGTGTACATGAATTTTTGGCAGCCCTAGGAAGGAATGAGTTTGATTGTATTAATGGACTTAGAGTGAATTGGAGATTATGTTTAAAGTGTATACATATATATATATAGAGAATGAAAGAGTAAATTAGGAAAATTGTGAAAACTTTGAAATTTAGCTAGGGTTTAGGAATGAAAATTTGACTTGGCTTATGAATTGGTTAAAGAACATTCTAATGGTCAATTAGTGACCATTTTAGATATGTTGACCATAAATTGGACTGAAAAATGGCATGGCAAAGTGGAATGGTAGGCTGCCTAAAGACAGCAGCATGATGGCTGAGATTTAAGTCCACTTGGACTGCCATATCCTTGGCTGTGTTAGTCCAATTGGTTTTTGGCCAATTGGACATTAAACTAGGCTTATAATGGCACATTTTTGCTGAAGAAACCATGCCCAAAAGACCAAATCAAGAGGACCAAAATTTGGCCCCAATCCGGATACCCTGCAACCAGCACCTGCAGAAATGACCAAATGAATAGTAACTGTTCATTTGGCCATAACTCACTGTAGAATGGTCAAATTGACCTGAAATTTTTACAGCAACAAGATAGGATATAGACAAACAACTTTCATGAAGAACATTACCCCAAATTATGCCATTAACCCATTCAAATTATTGGGCAAAGTTAAGTTATCAAACCTGCAACTCTGCAGATTTTCACTTGAGCAGTAATGTTTGGATGGCTATAACTCTCTCTAGAAAACTTGGATTTAGGCGATTCTTGAACCGATGGAAACCTAAGGTATGGTAGAACATTTCATAAGAAGAATGTTAGACCAAATTATGAACTTAACTTGATCAAATTACTGACCAAAGTTGGACCAAAAATCTGCCAGACCCAAAATCTCAGCATGAACAGTACACGTGAACAGTAAACTTATTTTGGCCATAAATTGAGCTACAAAACTCCAAATGGAGTGATTCAAAAAAAGGAAATTCAACTAGACAAAATAAGGAACAACTTTCATGTTTACCATTTCCTCAAATTCCCACTGTAACAGTGCTTAATGGAATAGTAAAGTTAAGCTTCAAAAACTGAAAATTTTGTTTCCCTTGGTTTAATCCTAGAAATGGTAATGGTGATCACTTCCAACAAGTTTTAAATGAAAAATGTGGTATGTTTGAAGTGCCAAAGCCAATGTACCTACTTTCTATGCAAAAGTCAACTTTTTTGTTGACTAATAAAGTGAATAGTGACACCAAAACTTGAAATTCAAAAATGTGAAACTTAAAAATGCAAAATGCCCTAGTAGGCCTAATGTGATTGGTTTGGATAGTTTGGCATGCCAATAGGGTATTGTTTTAGCAGTACTGCGAAAGGCTTTATGCCTGTGTTCAGGGCTTTATGCCCGTATTCATGGCTTTTATGCCCATATTCATGGCTTTTATGCCCGATTATGTGATATTATGGCTTTTTAGCCATACTGACTGCATACATGGTTGACGTTCTGCGTCCCATGGTATGACGGCCCGAGACACCGCGGTGTCCAGTGCCAACGACCCGTTATCCATCGATCGTTCAAGATAGGTTACTTGGGCATGGAAAAGTATAACTGTAATTGAACTGATTGTTAAAGAAAATACAAAAGTTAAATATCAGGAATGATTATGATAGAATACAAAGAAACTCAAGATCATGAAGAAAATAATTAACAAAATGCATGAAGAAGTTAATATCATAAAACGTAATTAGCCCTCGACTAAACATTAAGTTGGTAATTATTCAGTTCTTATGAACACAATGGCTAAGAAATTATGATTTTTATTAGCATATTATATTTTCTTGTATTATTGGCACCACTAAGCTTTATGCTTAGCGCGTCGCTTTTGCAACGCGTAGATAGTGAAGATTTGGACAAAGGGCCTAGTAGACCACAGATTCGGTAAGGCAGTTCACAGTTCTGCATAGTGTCCGTGTCACCTCAACTTCTGCAGTGCATTGGTAGGACACTAGGTGTCATTTTGGCATTTTGTAACTAAATTTTTATTTTCTCATATGTATTTGGATCTATGTAATGTATTTTGATGTTCATGTAAATAATGAAAGTTATGGTCATGATTGCAAATTTGAGCATTTATTTATTGTTTGTATATGAGTATTATGAGAAATGGATGTTTGAGAAATGAAAAGGTTGTTGAGAACTGAAATTGAGAAATGAATGGTTGAAAAATGTTGAGATTTTCAATAATTGGAGTTTGAGATGATGAGACATGAATGTTGGAAGTGTTTTTCACAGGTTCCGAAGAACTGTTTTCTCCATTTTTAGCCGGTACTCTGCCGAATTTTCTTTAAAATTTTCGGAACCTCAAATAAATAATAATTTCGATAAATGGTTTTAAATGAATTATATTTCACAAGTTATGTTCAAAACTATGATAAAAATGAATTAAGATAAAATAGAGTGCTCCGGCACACTGAGTGGCATAACTTGCTCGGTTACACTGTAGCCGAGTAAGGGGTGTCACATTTAGTGGTATCAGAGCACGGTTTAGGCGTTTCTGGGCCTAGATTGAGTCCATACCATGCATTGCATTTGTAAGAGTCGAGGTGACACTAATGCAGATCTGTTTGTCTTTCTTATTTTGAATAGGATATGGACCCTTCATCTCAGAGAGCCATTGAGGAGGAAGTGGAGAGTCATGCTCCACCTGCAGCAGTGAGGCGGAGGCATGAGAGAATGCGCCGCCCGGCTCAAGCGAGCACGCTCGGCCTCCACAGCCATGTTTGACAAATGGCCGACTTCTTTAGACAAATGGCCGGGGTAATGCCAGCACCACCACCACCAGCTCCACAACAGAAATCACACCTGGAAAGGCTAAGAACGTTTGGAGCAGTGGACTTCTATGGTAAGAGAGAAGATGATTCACATTACAGTAGAATTGGTTGAACAGAACAGGCAGAGTTCTAAAACAACTCCACTGCACTCCAGAGCAAAACCTAGAAGCTGCCATATCTCTGTTACAAGATGATGCCTACGAATGGTGGGACACTGTGTCCAGTGAAGTGCAGCCAGAAGCTATAACTTGGGACTTCTTTCTCTCTGAATTCAAGAAGAAATATGTGGGTATTGTATACCTGGAAGAGAGAAGAAGAGAGTTTATTAACCTGAGGCAGAGACAGTTGTCAGTGGCTGAGTATGAGAAAGAATTCGTCCGATTAAGCCGCTATGGAAGGGAGATAGTCCCTAATGAAGCTGAAAGGTGTAAGAGATTTGAAGAGGGATTGAATGACAATATAAAGCTCATGATCACTGCCTTGGGAATCACTGACTTCACCAAGCTAGTGGAAGCTGCATTAAAAGTGGAGAAAGTGAGAATAAATGAACAAAATAGGAAAGATAGGCAGCGTAAGAGGGAATTTGGACCAGGACAGTCAAGTATACCAACTGATAGTAAGAAGTTTAAGGGTTCTAGTTTACAAGATCAGACACAGGGCCACAGAGGCCAGATTGGAATCTCTATAGCTAGTTCCCCGGGCACAATAACAAGGGGATTAACCCCAGTGCCTGAATGTATGCATTGTGGTAGAAGATACAGAGGGGAGTGTCGACTGTTAACTGGAGAGTGTTTCAAGTGTGGGGCTACGGATCATTTTATAAGAGATTGCCCTCAGAGGAGTGGTTCAATAGCTCCGGTACAAGTTGATAGACCTTCCCCTATAGTTCAAAGGGGTAAAGGATCGGGTAGAGCAGAAACGGCTGACATTTCACAGAAGATTGTTTCTGAGACAGTTGAAAAGCCTGAAGTCATGGTGGCACCACAAGTATATGCTATGGAAGCTCAAGAAGAGCCAAACCCAGACACTGATGAGGCGATACAAGGAAGTGAAGAAACAAGAAGGTAGCAACTCCCCGATTACTTAAGTCAGGTAAATTTCGAGGACGAAATTTAAATTAGAGGGGAAGAGTTGTAACACCCTCCCGGTAGCAACTCCGTACATTCTACTGTTCCGGTGATCGGTGTCGGTCCGGACAGCTAGAACGTCCGGAAAAATATTTAAACTAAAGTGAGGGACCAAAATTAACTCAAATATTAATAAGAAAAATATAGTAAAAATTTTAGAAATAAAATACAACCAAGTTAAATGAGCCGGTGCCCAAGCGATGGGTAACCAGAGGGAAGTTGCGGTTCTCGCAACGAGGAGCCCTAGACCCGGGGAAAAAATTATAAAATAATTTTTGAGACTCCGGAGAAGAGTCATTGAGGTTCCTATGGCATTAGAATGCCAAGAAAATATTTAGAAAAAGTTTTCAATCGGTACAGACAATTTTGACCCGTTAAGCCAAACGGAGGGCATTTTGGTCATTTCACCTTCAGAGGTGATTTTTGACCGACTTGTCCACTTGAGTAAATAATTATTATGATTTAAAATATGAATAAATATTACTAAAAATTAAATTGAAATTGAGTAGTGATGAAAAGAAAAGAAAAATCAAAGAAAGGCTCATTTATGACATCTTGATGATGTCATTAAGAGCTCTAACAATTACCTTTAAACAACTATCAAATTAACAAATAAAAGAGACAAAATGAAGGCTAAAGGAATTAAAAACCAGCTGCTCTTCTTCTTCTTCTTCCTCAAGACGTGAATCTCTCCCTCTTCTCCCTCCATTGATTTTCAAACAAAAGCTTCATTTCTCATGCTTCCTCACCATATTTCCTCAAGACCCCAACACTAAAATGAATCCTTGGACCTAGAGGAAGTGTTTGGCAGCCAAGAGAGTACAAGGAAAGTGAAGTTAAGCTTGGAGAAATTCTGCCACTTAAAGGTTAGTGCACATATGTATTTAAAACTCATTAATTCCATGTTAGAGATGTGTAATAGGTAAGAAATTGTGAAATAAATGAACCAAACCCATGTGTATGTGTACATGAATTTTTGCCAGCCCTAGGAAGGAATGAGTTTGATTGTATTAATGGACTTAGAGTGAATTGGAGATTATGTTTAAAGTGTATACATATATATATAGAGAATGAAAGAGTAAATTAGGGAAATTGTGAAAACTTTGAAATTTAGCTAGGGTTTAGGAATGAAAATTTGACTTGGCTTATGAATTGGTTAAAGAACATTCTAATGGTCAATTAGTGACCATTTAAGGTATGTTGACCATAAATTGGACTGAAAAATGGCATGGCAAAGTGGAATGGTAGGCTGCCTAAAGACAGCAGCATGATGGCTGAGATTTCAGTCCACTTGGACTGCCATATCCTTGGCTGTGTTAGTCCAATTGGTGTTTGGCCAATTGGACATGAAACTAGGCTTATAATGGCACATTTTTGCTGAAGAAACCATGCCCAAAAGACCAAAGCAAGAGGACCAAAATTTGGCCCCAATCCGGATACCCTGCAACCAGCACCTGCAGAAATGACCAAATGAACAGTAACTATTCATTTGGCCATAACTCACTGTAGAATGGTCAAATTGACCTGAAATGTTTACAGCAACAAGATAGGATATAGAAAAACAAATTTCATGAAGAACATTACCCCAAATTATGCCATTAACCCATTCAAATTATTGGGCAAAGTTATGTTATCAAACCTGCAACTCTGCAGATTTTCACTTGAGCAGTAATGTTTGGATGGCTATAACTCTCTCTAGAAAACTCGGATTTAGGCGATTCTTGAACCGATGGAAACCTAAGGTATGGTAGAACATTTCATAAGAAGAAAGTTAGACCAAATTATGAACTTAACTTGATCAAATTACTGACCAAAGTTGGACTAAAAATCTGCGGACCAAAATCTCAAAGATAAGCGACACGTGAACATTAAATTTATTTTGGCCATAACTTGAGCTACAAAACTCCAAATGGAGTGATTCAAAAAATGAAATTCAACTAGACAAAATAAGGAACAACTTTCATGTTTACCATTTCCTCAAATTCCCACTGTAACAGTGTTTAATGGAATAGTAAAGTTAAGCTTCAAAAACTGAAAATTTTGTTTCCCTTGGTTTAATCCTAGAAATGGTAATGGTGATCACTTCCAACAAGTTTTAAATGAAAAATGTGGTGTGTTTGAAGTGCCAAAGCCAATGTACCTACTTTCTATGCAAAAGTCAACTTTTTTGTTGACTAATGAAGTGAATAGTGACACCAAAACTTGAAATTCAAAAATGTGAAACTTAAAAATGCAAAATGCCCTAGTAGGCCTAAAGTGATTGGTTTGGATAGTTTGGCATGCCAATAGGGTATTGTTTTAGCAGTACTGCGAAAGGCTTTATGCTTGTGTTCAGGGCTTTATGCCCGTATTCATTGCTTTTATGCCTGTATTCATGGCTTTTATGCCCGATTATGTGATATCATGGCTTTTTAGCCATACTGACTGCATACATGGTTGACGTTCTGCGTCCCATGGAATGACGGCCCGAGACACCGCAGTGTCCAGTGCCAATGACCCGTTATCCAGTCCAGTCGTTCAGTATAGGTTACTTGGGCATGGAAAAGTATAACTGTAATTGAACTGATTGTTAAAGAAAATACAAAAGTTAAATATCAGGAATGATTATGATAGAATACAAAGAAACTCAAGATCATGAAGAAAATAATTAACAAAATGCATGAAGAAGTTAATATCATAAAACGTAATTAGCCCTCGACTAAACATTAAGTTGGTAATTATTCAGTTCTTATGAACACAATGGCTAAGAAATTATGATTTTTATTAGCATATTATATTTTCTTGTATTATTGGCACCACTAAGCTTTATGCTTAGCGCGTCGCTTTTGCAACGCGTAGGTACTGAAGATTTGGACAGAGGGCCCAGTAGACCACAGATTCGGTAAGGCAGTTCACAGTTCTGCATAGTGTCCGTGTCACCTCAACTTCTGCAGTGCATTGGTAGGACACTAGGTGTCATTTTGGCATTTTGTAACTAAATTTTTATTTTCTCATATGTATTTGGATCTATGTAATGTATTTTGATGTTCATGTAAATAATGAAAGTTATGGTCATGATTGCAAATTTGAGCATTTATTTATTGTTTGTATATGAGTATTATGAGAAATGGATGTTTGAGAAATGAAAAGGTTGTTGAGAACTGAAATTGAGAAATGAATGGTTGAAAAATGTTGAGATTTTCAATAATTGGAGTTTGAGATGATGAGACATGAATGTTGGAAGTGTTTTTCACAGGTTCCGAAGAACTGTTTTCTCCATTTTTAGCCGGTACTCTGCCGGATTTTCTTTAAAATTTTCGGAACCTCAAATAAATAATAATTTCGATAAATGGTTTAAAATGAATTATATTTCACAAGTTATGTTCAAAACTATGATAAAAATGAATTAAGATAAAATAGAGTGCTCCGGCACATTGAGTGGCATAACTTGCTCGACTACACTGTAGCCGAGTAAGGGGTGTCACATAGCATGCCATAGCTACCCAATTAGTAATATGGTTTACCTTAAATGAACCTATAATCATATGTTAGCATGCACTAGAATCTCTCTGTTACAAAATCCCAATTCGAGCTGGAGTCATTGTTTATGTCAAGCCCCATTTACTATGAATGTTATGTTCTCTTTTAATTCCAGTTCTTGATTAAAAGGATTTTCTCATCAGAAACTCTTTTCTGATTAAATCTATCTGGCCTGGCCAGGAACTTAAAATATCAAGAACAATTAAATGAACATAGGATTTTATCCCTATGTACTTAAGGTAATAGATTCCATCTTGATCAACACCTACCTCCGTATATAACTAATAGGAGCCAACACATGTCCATATACCCATACAAAGTACAAGTATGAAAGCAGCATCAAACTCAAACTACCTATATACAAGATAACTGTGCTATTTCAGATCTAAAGATTATATGCACTGATATGATTTATGACAATGCATTGACAAGAGTAAACTCTATGTGCTTGTCATAAATGTCACTGGCTTGGCCTACTTATCGTGCTTAAGTGCCTATCATGTTTGTTATATGGCATGAGACTCACTATTCCATCTTATTTATATCTCATATAAATACATTGATAACAAACATGAATACAATCTTTCTGGATAAGTAATGTCTTGTGTGAAGTATCCTCAATTGTGAACCAATTTATGATATTTTGTGCTAGAAATACTGTCACTCATATTCTTAACAACTTAAGAATAGAATTTCTAGCAAAATATCAATGGACCTTTTTTATTGCTCATAAATATATTATGCAAACGAAAAAGTGAAAATGTCTTTTTATTAATAAAATATGTACAAGATACATACTAAATGATATGCTCTAGGGCATACTACTAATAATCTTCCATCAGCACTAGAGCCATTCATTACAATATCTTAGACCCATCTTCTCAAGATGTCGGTCTAGCTGAGTTTGTGACATAGGCTTAGTGAATGGATTAGCTGGATTTTCAGCTGATGCTATTTTCTGCATGGCTACATTGCCTCGCCCAATGATTTCTCTGATAATGTGGTAGTGCCTTTCTATGTGTTGAGACTTCTGGTGAGACCGGGGTTCCTTAGCCTGTATGACTGCTCCATTATTGTCACAGTGGAGTGGAACTGCTGACTCAACGGAAGGAACTACTGCAAGTTATGTCATGAACTTCTTTATCCAAACAGCTTCCTTTGCAGCATTTGATGCGGCAATATACTCAGCCTCTATAGTGGAATTTGCAGTCGTACTCTGTTTGGAGCTCTTCCAACTAACTACACCTCCATTACAAATGAACACATACCCAAAGGTAGACTTTCTATTATCGATATTTGATTGGAAATCAGAATCAGTTTAACCATCCAATTGCAAGTCACCACCTCTATATATCAAGAATAAATCCTTAGTTCTTCTCAAGTACTTAAGGATATTCTTGATAGCTATCCAGTGTTCCAAACTAGGATTGGATTAATACCTGTTAATCAAACTATCAGCATATGCGATATCCGGCCTAGTACACAACATTGCATACATCAAACTTCCAATAGCCAAAGCATATGGAATCCTGGCCATTTTATCTCTTTCTTTAGGTGTCTTTGGAGACATCTCTTTAGAAAGGTTGATACCATGTCTCACTGATAACAATCCTCTCTTGGAATCAAGTATGTTACACCTCTTTAACACCTTTTCCAAGTATAGACTTTGGGATAAACCAATTATTATTTTCACTCTATCTCTATAGATGCGAATCTCAAGAATATAGGTTACCTCCCCTAAGTCTTTCATGGAGAACATATTTGACAACCATACCTTTACAGTTGTCAACATACCTATGTCATTACCCATCAACAAAATGTCATCCACATATAAGATAAGGAAAGTGATAGCACTATCACTAACCTTCTTATATACACATGGCTCATCCTCATTTTTGATAAAACTAAATGACTTAATAGCTTCATCAAAACGGATGTTCCATGTAACACCCCTCACCCGACTACAGTGTAGCCGAGCAAAGCGTGCTACATTCGGTGCCGGAGCACCCTATCTTATCTTACTTTATTCTTTTAATAATTTTTTTCTCGTTACAATTTAATATCAATTATTTTTCAAAGGAGAAATCAGTGGAGTTTCCCCTATTTTATTTTCAGTTGACGTATTTTACTAATCACCTGCTTGAAATTTTCAATAATATTTTACAGTAAAAATCTCATCAATTATTTTAAAAACCATCTCATAATTCACATCTCATTCATATATCTCAATTTCATATTCATTTCCATGCATTTCCATTCATGCACAATTTATATATATATAAATTCTCAAGTTTCATTAATTTACATGATCTACAAATTAATTACAGTTCCATAATCTATATTTCAACATATAATTCATAGTTTACATTATAAATAATAACTAATTATAATGTACAAAATACATAATATGATCTATATGGGCCCTATCTACATGTATTACTGAGGAGGTGATAACCTTGAACACTCTGTAAATCAAAACTCCAAAATCTCTGTTTGGTATTTGCTAAGCTTTAACTTCAGTACCTGCGCGAGGAAACAAATCCATCGCGCTAAACATTGCTACTTAGTGGTGCAATAATATAACAAGGAAATAATATAACAAGTAAAAATAATTGGAGCATATTTTCTATACTCAAGAATTTTACTGGGTTCATATGAAATTTTTCATACAATATATCTTTTGTCATTTATGTTGCTCTCTAGAATCACTTCTTTCATAAGTTTACAATAATCATTTATATCATGTACAAATAAATCTAAAATTTATACTTATGCTTATATTCTTATGAAAGTCACATTTATAATTTTATTTAAGTTATAATTCTTCTACTAGTCTTTTTATCACTTCCTTGATACTTTCAAAGTTGTTTACATTCATTTCGTAATATTTAAAATTTTTAGAACTAGATTAATTTACTTAAGATCATTCTGAGAAATAAATTTTTAGAGCTAATCTAATTTATTTCAGAACTTCTTCTCATTTATTTACTTTTTAGCATTTTTAATTACTAGTATTCATAACTTATTTTAATAAATTAGACTGCCCAAGTAACTTACGACAGGCTGACTAGATTGGATAACGGGTTTTGGCACTGGACATCGCGGTGCCTCGGGCCGTCATACCATGGGACGCAGAATGTCAACCACGTATGCAGTCAGTATGGCTAAAAAGCCATGATAACACATAATCGGGCATTAAGCCATGAGTGCGGGCATAAAGCCATGAATGTGGGAATAAAGTCATGAATACGGGCATAAAGCCATGAATACGGGCATAAAGCCATGAATACAGGCATAAAGCCTTTCGTAGTACTGCTAACATAATACCCTATTGGCATGCCAAACTATTCAATCTGACACACATGTCTAGGCAAAACAAGGGCACATAATATCATTAAATATTAATAAATTGTGTTTTATGACTTCATTATTTCATAATAATTTTCAATTATAATGTATACATTCATTTGATCATATATATGATCACAATTCACATCAATTATTCCTTTATATCATTGTACTCAAAGTACTTTTCTTTTCTACAATAATGAGAACTAATGACTCTTTCATACATTAATATGGTTCATTTATTCATTCATTATGTTATTCATATTGATCATAATTCAAAACAATAGTTCACATGTACCATTGTATTCAAAACATTTTTCCTTTCTCATTTATACATTTTATGAATTCTATTTGTGATGGGCATATAAGCCCTAACTACCTATTCACATCAATTAGGTGACTTACTTTTCATGTTTCAAGCAATCCATGAATATTTCATGGATTTCAAATTTATGGTGTTAATTTCCCTTTAACAATATAGTTCTTACACTTTGTGTCTTTATATTACTATTCACATTACTATTCACTCAAATTGTTGACCTTTTAATACATAATGAATTTATTGAAGTTCACCAAGATACCACATTTTACATTTTATTTTTGTTGGTATTGATTTCCAAAACCATTTCAAAGCTTATCTTATGTTATTCAAAATTTTCAGATTTCATACCCTAGATTTACTGTTCCATTTGTCATTTGTACAATAGGAATTTGATAAAATTGTCTTCATGAAAGTTGTTCCTTATTGTGTCTAGTTACATTTCTTTTTTTAAATCACTCCCTTTGGAGTGTTGTAGCTCAAGTTATGGTCATTTTACCATAACTGGCCGGATTGACCTGTACCCAAAATTTCTGGGCAATTTGGTTCTGCCAGATTTGGTGACATAGGTTTGGTTGGCAATTTGACTAGGTTATGGTCAGAATTTGGATTTGTGTTCTTTATAAAAGTTGTAGGACTATGTCTCCGCTTTCTACTAGAAAATTTCAAATCAATTGAACTTTTCTACACTGAGTTATGACCATTTGAACAAACACTATTTATTTGGTCATTTTCCAGGGACAGCCTGTTGGTCACCTAGATTAGGGTAATATTTAGGTTAACTTGGTTTGGTTTTCTGGGTAGGGTTTCTTCACCAAAGTTGTGACATTATGTGTCTATTTTCAAGTCCAATTGGCCTTGCACCAATTGAACTTATACAACTCTATTTATAGCTTCCCAAACCTACTGGACTCACAATCAGTCCTGTAGGTCACCAAGGGCAGCATGCCTAAGTTCAACTCTAACATCCTTACTCACTTCAATTCCTCCTCACACACATTCAAATGGTCACTAATTGACCATTACAAGGTTAATGTACTATTTCATAAAAAAAAACTCTAATTTTTTTCACAAACCCTAATTCTCAAGTGTCCATTTCATGCTTTTCATGTCATTTAACACATCCAACACGCATAGTTCAACATCTAACTCAAGTTATCCCATCATAAACCACTTCAAAACAATTCAAGTCATACAAATCAACAAATCTCATCCTTCTCCCATGGCTGCAAATTTTCATACACACTTCAATATAATTGTTTTTTTCAATTTTACAATAAATTCTCATTTAATTTGTCTTCCTAACAAAGATTAAAAGATATGGAAGTGAGTATAGGCACTAACCTTGTTGGAGCTACTCCCAAGCTTGCCGAAACTTTTCTTTTTCCTCTTCAAATTGCTGTCCAATGCTTGCTCTAGTGGTAGGGACAATTTTTCATGAAGAGAAATTAGGGTTTGGAGGTGATTTGGTGGGTTAGCTCAAGCTTGATCAAGCTTCCATGGAGTTTTCTTTCCTCTCTCTCTCTCTCTCTACGTTTTTTGTTACCCAAAGGTTTAAGATGCAGATTTTTTGTCAATTTTTGTCTAATTTATCTCCTTTTAATTGGCTTGTTGAGTTGTGTTTGGTGGAGACCTAACTAATGACATCATGTGATGTCATATTTCCTATTTTCTTTCATTTTCTTTTCTTTTTCTTTCTACTCATTTTCAATTTAATTTTTAGAAATATTTATTCATATTTTATATCATAATAATTATTTACTTAACTGTACAAGTCGGCCAAAAATCATCTATGAGACGAAATGACCAAAATGCCCTCCGTTTGGCTTAACAGACTAAAATTGGCTGTACTGATTGAAAAATTTTTATAAACCTTTTCTTGGCATTCTAACACCATAGAAACCTCAATAACTCTTCTCTGGAGTCTCAAAAATTATTTCATGAATTTTCTTTTGAGTCTGGGGTCGGTAACTCTCTTTACCGATACTCCCCCGTACGGTCACCCATCGCTAGGGCACCGGCTCATTTAACTTTGTTGTATTTTATTTTTAAAACTTTTTCCTTAATTTTTCTTATACTTATTTGAGTTATTTATGACTCCTCACTCTAGTCTAAATATTTTTCTAGACGTTCCAGCTGTCCAGACTGACACCGGTCATCGGAACAGTAGAATTTGTGGAATTGCTATAGTGAGGGTGTTACATTCCAACTCATCAAAGCCTGTTTCAACCCATAAATGGATTGCTTTAGCTTGCATACTTTGGAACCATCTTGGGATTTAAAACCCCTAGGTTGCTCCATGAAAATGTTTTCTTCAATGTATCCATTGAGAAAAGCTGTTTTGACATCCATCTGCCAAATCTCATAATCATAGTATGCAGTTATTACTAATAGAATCCTAATTGATTTAAGCATGGCAACAGGCGAGAAAGTCTCCTCATAGTCGATTCCTTGCCTTTGGCAAAACCCTTTCGCTACTAACCTTGTTTTATAGGTCTCTACCTTTCCATTAGAACCAATTTTCTTCTTGAAAACCCATTTGTTTCCTATAGGTACAATACCTTCAGGTGGGTCAACAAGATCCCAAACTTGATTCTTATACATGGAATCAATCTCATATTTCATAGCATCAATCCATTCTGAAGAGTCTATATCTGATATAGCTTCTTTATAGATAAGTGGATCATCTCCTTGATCTACTTCTTCATGAGTAGACAATTCTTATTATTCTTCTTAAAGAAAATCACATCTCACTGGTGGATGAGATACCCTAGTTGATCTATGAGGAATAGCTATAGATGTTTCATCAATAGGTGTAGGTTGACTAGTTGGATCCATATCCATCTCATCTGTTGATTGGTCAGAATTCTCCAATTCTAACTCTATTTGCCTTCCTTTACCTCCTTCTTGAACAAACTATTCTTCAACAAATGTAGCGTCTCTACTTACCACAACCTTTTGTGATGTAGGCAAATAAAAATAATATCCAAAACTATCTTTTGAATATTCAACAAATCGACCCTTTTCTGATCTGGTTTCCAATTTATCGGTGTTCAGCTTTTTGATATAAGCTGGATAACTCCAAATCTTAATATGCTTAAGACTTGGTTTTCTTCCATGCCATATCTCATAAGGTGTGGAAGATACTGATTTTGATGGAATCCTATTCAGAATATGCAAAGCTAATTCTAATGCAAATCTCCAAAAGAAGATTGACATATCAGTATAGCTCATCATACTACGTACCATATCTAATAGGTACGATTTCTCCTTTCAGATACACCATTCAGTTGTGGTGTTCCTGGAGGAGTCAGCTGCGAAACAATGCCATGCTCTCTCAAGTATTCATCAAATTCAGTACTCAAGTATTCACCTCCACGATTTGATCGAAGAGCTTTAATACTTTTTTCTGTTTGATTTTCTACTTCAGATTTAAATTCTTTTAACTTTTCAAAGGATTCATGTTTGTATTTCATCAAATATAAATACCCAAACCTTGATTTATCATCAGTAAAGGTAATAAAGTAATGAAAACCATCTCTAGCTATTTTTCTAAATGGGCTATGTACATCACTATGTATTAGCTCTAAAATATTTTCAGCTCTTAGCCCTTGTCCAACAAAGGGTGATCTGGTCATTTTGCCCTGAAGGCAGGATTCACAAGTTGGAGTAGGTTTAGAACCCAATGAGGATAGAATCCCCATTTTCTCCAGTTTTGCAATCCTATCTTCTGCAATATGACCTAATCTTAAGTGCCAAATATATTTTGAACTTGAGTTAATTTTCACCATGGCATTGCATTCATTTAGATCAATTGCATTCAATTTGTGTTTGTCATTATTATCCAAATAATAAAAACCATCATTCATATAACCCGAGCCAACATATTTATTTCCAAAATAAATAATGCAAACATCATATGTGAACTGAAATTCATAGCCATTTCTAGTCAAACTATATATAGAAATGATGTTCTTAAAAGCATCAGGTACATATAGAATATTATCCAAACACAAAATATGTCTAGAGATGTAAAAAGATTTAAATCCTATGGCTAAAGCTTCAACAGTTGAGCCATCGCCAATCCAGAGTCTAACATCTCGAGAACGCAAGCTGCTACTTTTTGCTAGATCCTGCATATCATAAGAAATGTGAGAACTGGCACCAGTATCTAAAACCCAAGCTGTAGATGAACTATGAGTATCATCAGAATCTAAATAACAAGAAATGGACAAACCTTTCGAAGGTGTATCCTTCTTGTCCTTCAGAGAAGCAAGATACTCTGGATAGTTCCTTTTCTAGTGCCCATCCTGCTGGCAGTGGAAACACTTTCCTTTGCCTCCATCAGCTTTAGTATTCCCTTTCTGTTTAGCTATCTTGATGTAAGGACCAGGAATTTGAGGTTTCTTCTTCTTATTGCCCTTCTTCTTGTTGGACTTTCCAGCAGAAAAAGATGCAATCAAAGTTACCTCTTTTCCTTTATTGCCTGGCATATTCTTTTGGGCAATAACCAGCATATTGAGTAAACCAGCGAAGGTGCATTCCTGTTTAGTCATATGGAAATTTGTCACAAAATTCCCAAATGACTCAGGAAGGGACTGAAGGATCAAATCCGTTTGCAGTTGGAAATCCATGTTAAAGTCAAGATGTTCCAGCTGCTCAATTAGCCAAATCATCTTGTGGACATGATCCCCAATATTCTGTCCCTCAGACATCCTCATGTGGAATAGCTGTGTAACACCCCTATGTTCGGTAGTGCGTTCTACTGTTTCGGTGATCAGTGTCTGTCCAGACAGCTAGAATGCCTAGAACTACATTTAAATATTGGTGAGGAGGCATAAAATAATGAAATACAAGAAAAGAAAATACAAGAAAAACAAAGGAAAAATAACAGCAATGAAATGTAACCAAGTTAAACGAGCCAAGAACCCTAACAATGGGTGACCGCACCGGGAAGTTGCGGCGTGGACCGTTGACTAGCCTTGGATTGCGGGGAACCCTAGAAAATATTTTTATGACTTAAATAAATGCCTATTGAAGTATAAATGTCATTAGAAATATCAAAGAAAAATTAAATAATTAGTACAAAGAAAAACGAAAAATCGAGAAACAGACAAAACTCGGTATTATCGAAAAATTGGGAATGCAACCCGAACAAGGGCATTGTGGTTATTTGACACCCCTAGTTGATTTTTGACCTAAATATCCATGGAAATAAAGTAGTGTTAAAGTTTAGAAATTACATGAAAAATTGAAGTTGGAATGAAATATAATGAAGTAAAATTATGGGGTATAATGTGAATAATTAAAAAGTTTAACATTACCTTATTATTTAATTGAGTTAGTGGACCATTATGCACCATATAAAAGCATAAGTGGACAGATTTCTTCCATTAATATTCTGCATTCATCTTCTTCACCATTTACATTTCATTTGGCCGAACCAAGCTTGGGAGAATTCTCCCATGGACGCCCACCTTTGAGACATAAAAACTCCATGATCAAGCCCTAGTTTCTTCAAGAGTTCTTCATTAAAGTTAGTCTACACATCATGGGCAACACATAGGCAACAAGAAAGATAAATTTTGGTGAGGTTTTGAAGAAGTTCAAAAGTGGTAAGTATGTATTTTTAATTCTTGTTTCATTAAACTTTGAATGAGTGTTGTGGGTAGTTGATTTGTAAAAGTATTTTTGAAGTTTGATGAATTAATAGAGATGTGCATTTTGGTAGCCATGAAACCTCTCTATGAACAGCTTGTTATTGTATGTAAATAGTGGTTTGGATGATGATTTAAATGTTTAATTGTATTGAAGTTAAATTCCATGTGTAAGGTTTGATTTGTAAGCTTGAAATGTGGAAATGGAAATTGATGGGTATGTGTGAACTTGTGGCAGCCTCATGAAGAAGATTGAAGTGTTTGAGTTCATGAAATATTGTTGAATTATGTTGCTTATGATGGCAGCATATGTATATGAATAATGGTTTAGAATTGGGTAGGTAAATGAGGTATGTCATGTGGTTAAATTGTTATAATTGGACTTGGAAAATTCTGTATTATAGTGTGTATGTTGAGAGTGGTTACAAGCTACCAAAATGACAAAAAATTTGTTGCTAAATGTGTTAATGTTATGGTACAAACCAGAATCGGCATGAGAGAGTGAACTTGATAAGCATAGGATGTGTAATTGGTAAAGGATGAACAAATTGTAATAGGGCAGTGTATGTTTTGGCTTAGAACCTTAAGTGTGTGGCTCCAATTGGTATGAGACCAATTGGAGGTGAAAATAGGCACAAAATGTGCCAACTTTCATGGAGGAAGCTTACCAAAATTCTCCTTAGAAGGTGACTTGAAAAATGACCAAATCCGGATTAGTGCTTTGAAAGCTTGAAAATTGACCATTTGGGCAGTAGTTAGTATTTTGGCCATAACTTACTCAAAACAGGTCCAATTGACCTGAAATGTTTACCATGAATAGTTGAGACATATATCTACAATTCTTATGAAGACATCAATGTCCAGAAATGGCCAGAACCAAGCCAAATAGCTTGCACAAGTTTAGGTCCAAAAACTGGCCGAACCAAAAGTGACCTAAAAATGACCTAAAGTTACCTTTTTGGTACATTCTGTCCAGCATTAGTAAATTGACCATAACTTGGTCTACACAACTCAGAATGACCTGAAATTTTGCCTCGCATGCAATAAGACATAGACCTAAAAGTTTGTAGTTTGGATTGAAACCCGAAAATCGAGGGAACTAGGTCATCCGTCTAGGTCAAATTAGTATACCGAAATCTGGTAAATTGCAATAAAATGCAATATACATGAAAATGAATTTGGTAACATGTACCAATACTAAAAGGCTATTAAATGTGACATATTGGTAACATTAAACCTAATTCACTTAGAGTGCATTGAGGGTCAACATTTTAGGTTGACTAAGGAAATAATAGAATTCAATAAGTTAATTATTAAGCTTTATTCTTAGAGACAGTTTAAATGGGTACTGAATTACTTCAAATTGTGTGTCTCAGTTAGCAAAGACTCAGGGAAAGGGAAGGAAACACTGAGTCAGAGCCAAGATACATTTATCAGAGGTTTGTGCACAACAGCTATTTCTTTTGAATTTTTCAATTGAAAAAATTTATGACTATTTGTATATTATTGTTTTAAATTGTGAAATAATTGTTTGAATGATATTTGATGGATACTTATTGATTGAAAAACATTGTAAATGGTTTGAAACCACAGCTATCATGTATATTGATTGAATTCCTCGCTACCTTGTGTAGTGGGATGAATTGACTTTGAATTCCCTCTCTGGCTGAAGTGTTGAGGTGTGTGCCTGTTGAGGACGAATGGAATGAGTACTCATATTATTGCTAGCTAGCTATGTTATTCCTCACCAGCCATCGGCTTTTGGGATGAATTGAATTTCTCACTAGCCATTGGCTCTTGGGATGAATTGACTTTGAATTCCCTCTTTAGCTAAAGTGTTGAGGTGTGTGCCTATTGAGGATGAATAGAATGAGTACTCATATTATTGCTAGCTAGCTATGTTATTCCTCACCAGCCATTGGCTTTTGGGATGAATTGAATTCCTCATTAGCCATCGGCTCTTGGGATGAATTGACTTTGAATTCCCTCTCTAGCTGAAGTGTTGAGGTGTGTGCCTGTTAAGGACGAATAGAATGAGTACTCATATTATTGCTAGCTAGCTATGTTATTCCTCACTAGCCATCGACTTTTGAGATGAATTGAATTCCTCACTACACATCGGCTTTTGGGATGAATTGAACTTTGGCAAGATGATTAAGCTCTCTCTGTGTGTGTGTGTGTGTGATTCATTGATATTCTTTGTGATATTGTGAAATGGAGTTTAAATTCTTATTGACATTCACTGTCTTTTGAATTTAACTATGTTTTAAGTATCCACTATTTATATGATTTATGATTTGTGATTTAAAGTTGCAATTTGTTAATGTTGTGCACCACTAAGACATTGCATCAGCGATAGCTTTTCATTGCTGTCGCAGGTAGACGGAGTGACAGGGTAGCAGACTAGGCTGCTAGTACTACACTGAGAGATCATTGGGTATATTGAGTATACCATATTTTGCATTTTGTATTGTAATGTATGTTCACTGTATGTATATATTATTCTTGATTTTGAGTAGTTGTAAATTAAAGTTGTAAACTAAATTTGTAAATTATTTTGGTTTGTAAATATTGTGATATATTTCTTTTATCTTAGCTTTTGAAAATACTGGAAAATTATTGTGGATTGAGTAGACAAATGTTAGAGTTTGAGATTGAGAAATATATTTGAAGTGCTTTTTATAGGTTCTTTGAAGAACTGTTTTATTCAAAATACAGATGGCACTCGGCCAAAATTTTTACAGAATTATTAATTTTTCAAATGTATTATCTGGTTTCACTTCAGTTAAAATTTTTTTTAACACCTGTAACTAGTGCTCACCACTGTAAAAAGAAGTAAGAAAAGGTTTAAAATCCCTTGTAGTGTATTTAATGGGTTATCAGTAGACGAAGTTGGTAATTCATTAGGTATACTACAGGATCATGTTATGCCTTACGGAAGGGTAGGGTGTGACATGTTTTAGTGGTATCAGAGCTAGTTTTTAAATTCTGTTTTCACCTGTAATTTGATTATTCTTTCTTCACAGTACAACTGCTCAATGTTATTGTTTGATACATACAGTACATTACATTATAAATATGCACTAACGGGAGGAAATCTCCTTGTGTTATTATTCAGGAGGTCTAAGATCCTTGAATTGACTATGGAAAAGGGTGATCATTCAGTCGATCAATCAATAGAGGCTGAGGTACAAGGGGATGCCCCAGCCCCTTAGAGAGTCGGAAGCTCGACTTTACCAGCCCCACCTGTGCAAATTACTGCACAAATGGCCTAGCAAATGGCCACTTTCTTTCAAAAATTGGTTGATAATCTGTCAGCCCAAGCCCAAGTACAAAGCCAACCCCCACAAGGGCAGTGTGAAATAGAAAAGAGGGAGAAACCTATGGGTTAGAGCTCGAGCAATAATTTGAGGAAGAGAAAAGAATTTGAGGAGCCCTGAGCTCAGGGATATAATAGAGGTGGATCATTAGGGCAGAGACCACCAAGGTCCAGTCGTCGAACAACTAGAATTTCCTACCCTCCCCGCTAATGTGAAACTTGTGGAAGAAATCACGGTGGGATGTGCTACAAGGACATAGGAGCCTGTTATAACTGTGGAGGCACAGGGCACTTTGCTAAAGACTACACCAGTACTCGTAGAGTTGGACCACCTCCTACTACTGCAGAAGGGTCAGTTCAGAGTCCTACCACCAGATGTTCACAACCACCTAGT
Organism: Hevea brasiliensis; assembly: GCF_030052815.1. Classification (NCBI taxonomy): domain Eukaryota; kingdom Viridiplantae; phylum Streptophyta; class Magnoliopsida; order Malpighiales; family Euphorbiaceae; genus Hevea; species Hevea brasiliensis. The sequence goes on along the minus strand of NC_079499.1, from coordinate 36,595,897 downwards.
AGAGGTAGAGGCAGGGGTAGAGGTAGTCCAGCAGGTAGCCAAGGCACTGTGAATCAATCAGAGTAAGGTAGTGCTCCAGTCAGAGTCTACGCAATGAGACAGAGAGAAGAGGCCGAGACATCTGATATTGTGGCTGGTACCTTCTCAACTTTTAATCAAGATGTATTTGTGTTATTTGATCCGGGTTCTACCCATTCTTATGTAAGTGCTAGCATCATTGATTTTATTACTGTTCCATGTACAAAAATGGACTTTGAGGTGCTAGTAACAAGTCCGCTAGGACAAGAGGTCAGGGTTAATAGAATGTATAGGGATTGTCCTTTGATGATCCAAGGACATACTTTTCTATCTGATCTCATTGAAATGCCCTTCAGAGATTATGATATCATCTTGGGCATGGATCGGTTAGCTAGGCATCATGCCATGATTGACTGTAGATTGAAGACAGTCACTTTTGGTCTCCCTCAGTACAGTAATGTGGTAATACATAGAGAGAAACAACTATACACCAAATTGTCGAAATGTGAATTTTGGCTAAAAGAAATCTCCTTCTTGGGACATGTTGTGTCAGCTGAAGGGATCAAGATAGATTCCAGCAAGGTAGAAGCTATCCTTAATTGGAAGCCACCCTGGAATATCACAGAAATTCGCAGTTTTCTGGGTTTAACTAGATTTTACTGCCGGTTTGTGAAAGGGTTTTCTATGCTAGCTTCTCCACTGACCAAGCTGCTTCGGAAAGATGTAAAATTTCAGTGGACAGATAAATGCCAGTAGAGTTTTGATGAGTTGAAGAGGTGTTTGACTGAAGCTCCAGTCCTTACATTACCTACTCCAAGTAAAGAATATACAGTTTACAGTGATGCTTCTCACAATGGGTTAAGCTGTGTACTGATGCAAGATAGGAATGTCATTGCTTATGCATCACGCCAGCTGAAATCGCATGAGAGGAACTACCTAACACATGATTTGGAGCTAGTAGCTATTGTTTTTGCTCTGAAGATCTGGAGACACTATTTGTATGGGGAGAAATGCTACATTTACACAGATCACAAGAGCTTGAAGTACTTAGGCACCCAGAAGGAATTGAATTTGAGGCAGAGGAGATGGTTAGAACTGATAAAGACTACGATTGCTTAATAGACTATCAGCCAGGGAAAGAAAATATGGTGGCTGACACCTTAAGTGGCAAGACTATGGCAAGTCTCAGAGTTTCTCCTTTGTCCATGGTACATGAATTGAAAGCACAGCATACCAGTTTGGAGATTGATGATGAGGGACAGACAGTAGTTGCATGGCATGTATAGCCAGTGTTGATTGATCAAATTAGAATGGCTGCTCAGGGTGATGATAACTATCAAAAGCTACTGAAAAAAGTCCAGCAGGGCAAGAAACCTAAATTCTCTGTGAGAGATGATGGTTTACTACTACATCAGGGCAGAATGTGCATTCCTAATGATGCTGACTTGAGACAAATCATTATGAAGGAAGCACATGAGTCCCTTTTGCTATGCACCCTGGTGGAACTAAAATATACAGAGGGCTAAAAGAGCATTACTGGTGGATGGGTATGAAAAGGGATATAGCTGAATTTGTTCCCAAATGCCTAACTTGTCAGTAAGTGAAGGCAAAACATCAAGTTCCAGCTGGTTTGTTACATCCATTGCCAGTACCAGAGTGGAAATGGGAATGAATAACTATGAATTTTGTGATGGGACTTCCAAGGACACAGAATAGTCATGATGCAGTATGGGTTATAATTGATAGACTAACTAAGTCTACTCACTTTTTTCCAGTTCGGATGGACTATAGCCTGGAAAGATTGGCCAGATTGTACATATATGAAATTGTAAAACTGCATGGAGTGCCAGTATCGATTGTATCTGACAGAGATCCTAGGTTCACTTTTAGATTCTGGGGTAGTCTTCAGAGAGCCCTAGGAACTAGATTGAACTTCAAAGACATTCCACCCACGCATGCATGGCCACCGAGAGGGTAATTCAGATATTGGAGGATATGCTATGGGCTTGTGTGATTGAGTTTGAAGGTAGTTGGGATACACATTTGCCTTTGATTGAGTTTGCTTATAACAATAGCTACCAATCAAGCATTGGGATGCTTCCATATGAAGCTTTGTATGGCAGAAAGTGCAGAACTCCCCTATGTTGGGATGAAGTAGGTGAAAGAAAGATGATTGGGCCAGAAATTGTTCAGTAGACAGAGGAAAAGATCAGATTGATCAGAGATCGACTCAAGGCTGCATCAGACCGTCAGAAGTCCTATGTTGATCTAAAGAGAAGAGATATTAAATATGCAGTGGGTGATAAGGTATTCCTTAAAGTTTCTCCTTGGAAGAGGATTAGGAGATTTGGCAGAAAGGGAAAACTGAGTCCTTGCTTTATCGGACCATATGAGGTTCTGGAGAGAGTGGGTCCTTTGGCATATCGGTTAGCATTACCTCCAGAGCTAGAAAGGATACACAGTGTCTCCCATGTGTCCATGTTAAGGACGTACAGATCTGACCCATCTCATATACTATCAGTTGAAGAGATTGAGGTAAATCTAGACCTCTCATATGAGGAAGAACCCATAGAAATTCTGGCATATGAGGTGAAGTAGTTGAGGAACAAACAGATACACTCGGTTAAAGAGCTGTGGAACCATTATTCAGGCCAGGAAGCTACTTGGGAACGTGAAGAGGATATGAGGAGATAGCACCCATAGCTGTTCAGAGACTGATGCCAGGTAAAATTTCGAGACGAAATTTATTTTAAGGGAGGAGAATTGTAACACCCCTATGTTCGGCAGTGCGTTCTACTGTTCTGGTGACCAGTGTCTGTCCGGACAGCTAGAATGCCTAGAACAACATTTAAATATTGGTGAGGAGGAATAAAATAGTGAAATACAAGAAAAGAAAATACAAGAAAAACAAAAGAAAAATAATAGCAATGAAATGTAACCAAGTTAAACGAGCCGAGAACCCTAGCGATGGGTGACCGCACCGGGAAGTTGCGGCGTGGACTGTAACACCCCTAAGCTCGATAGTGCGTTCTACTGTTCCAGTGACCAGTGTTGTCCGGATAGCTAGGATGCCTAGAACTACACTTAGATATGAGTGAGGAGACATAAAATAATGAAATACAAGAAAAGAAAATACAAGAAAAATAAAGGAAAAATAATAGAAATGAAATGTAACCAAGTTAAACGAGCTGAGAACCCTAGCGATGGGTGACCGCACTGGGAAGTTGCGGCGTGTACCGTTGACTAGCCTTAGACCATGGGGAACCTTGGAAAATATTTTTAAGACATAATTAAAGACTTATTGAAGTATAAATACCATTAGAAATATCAAAGAAAAATTAATTAATTAGTACAAAGAAAAGTGAGAAATCGAGAAAACGATAAAAATCGGTGTTACCGAAAAATCGGGAATGTAACCCGAACAGGGGCATTGTGGTCATTTGACACCTCGAGTTGTCTTTTGACCTAAATGTCCATTAAAAATAAATGATATTAAAGTTTGAAAATGCCATGAAAAATGAAATTTTATGTGTTGTATAAATAAGAAAAATTATGGGGTATAATGTTGAATAATTAAATGTTTAACATTAACTTAATGTTTTAATTGTGTTAGTGGACCACTAAGCATTATATTAAGTATTAAAAACCAGATTCCTTCCACTAACTCTCTGCATTCATCTTCTTCTTCAATTAAACTTCATTTGGCCGAATCAAAATCTCTCCCAAAGTTCATCCATGGCCGCCCCATTTGCATGCTCCATGCTCCATGCTCCCATGATCAAGCAACAATTTCTTGCAAGAGTCTTCATCAAAGTTGGTCTATACAACTTGGGCAGCCATTTGAGAGCAAAAAGGGAGAGATTTGAAGAAGATTTAATAAGCTTCAAAGATAGGTAAGTGCTTATTTTCCATTTTTGCTTCATTAAAGCTTGTGAGGATGTTATGGGTACTTAAATTGTGGAAAGAATTTTGGAGTTTGATGTTCTAAGGGAGATGTTTATTTTTGGCAGCCATGGAAACTCCTTAAGGACAGTTTATTCTTGCTTTTAAATGGTAGAATAAAGGGTTGATTAAGTGTTTATATGTGTAGGAATAAATTGGGTGATGTATACTAAGTATATGTGAATGTATACTTGAATTTGGAAGCTTGGAACTCTATTCAAAGTGAGTTACAAATCGGCAGCTTGAATTGTGGACTAAAAAAATGTTGTTTCATGGTTTGGTTTAAGCAATATTATTGTTGAATTGTGGTACTTGTTATGGCAGCTTGTGTATGTGTATGAAGGTGTGAGGTTGGACATGTAAATGAGCTAGGTTAGGTGATTGAATTCTTTGTAATTTGAACTTGAAAAATTCTGTACTATAAGGTGCATATTGAGTGTGATTATAAGCTGCCAAAATGACAAAAAATGTGAAGTAAAATGTGTTTAGGTTATGGTACAAAGCAGAAATGGCATGAATGTGTAACTTGGTAAGTGTTAAAAGTGTCCTTTGATGAGTAATGAACAAAATGCAATACGACAGTTTATGTTTTGGGCCTGGAACCTTAAGTGTGTAGCTCTAATTGGCATGAGACCAATTGGAGGTGAAACTAGGCACAAAATGTGCCAACTTTCATGAAGGAAGCTTACCAAAAGTCTTCTTGTAAGATAACTTGAAAAGTGACCAAATCCGGATTAGTGCAATTAAGGCCTGAAAATTGACCATTTGGGTAGCAGTTAGTGTTTAGGCCATAACTCACTCAAAACAGGTCCAATTGACCTGAAATTTTGACCATGAATAGTTAAGACTATATCTACAAGTCTTATGAAGACATCAAAGCCCAAATATGACCATAGGCAAGTCCAAAAGCTAGCACAAGTTCGGGTCCAAAAATTGGTTGAACCTAAATTGAACTAAAATGACCTAAAGTGACCAATTTTGATGCATTTTGACCAGCAATAGTAAAATGACCATAAATTGGTCTAGTAAACTCAGAATGACCTGAAATTTTGCCCCAGGTGCAATAGGACATAGATCTACAAGTTTGTAGTTTTGATCGAAACCCAAAAACAGAGGGAACTAGGTCGTCCTGCTAGGTTAAACTAGTATCCCGAAATCCAACAAATTGCAATAAAACGCAATATACATGGAAATGAATTTGGTAACATGTACCAACCCTAAAAGACTATTGAATGTGACATATTAGTAACATTAAAACCTAATTTACCTAGAACGAATCAAGGGTCAACATATTAGGTTCACTAAGCAAATAATAGAATTTAGTGAATTAATTATCAAGCATTATCATTAGAGACAGTTTAAATGAGTACTGAAACACTTTAAATTGTGTTTCTCAATTAGCAAGGACTCAGGGAAAGGGAAGGAAACACTGAGTCAAGGCCAGGAGACAGTTATCAGAGGTTTGTGCACAATAAACCTTATTTGAGCCTTTTGTCATTGAAAAATTGATTTAGTGTGATTTATGGAAATTTGAAGTTAATTATGAATTGTGTTGCCATCTTGTGAATGAAATTATGACTTTGGAAATTTATTGGATTTCTCATGAATCATTTGAATAAAATGTTTGGAATTGATTTTGTGTTCACACTTAGCCTGATAGTATCACATTATTTCTCCTCCATTTATGGGGTTGAGATCGTTTATTTTCCTCCCTCTTTGGTTTACCAGTTGAGTTTGTAGATCGGATGAGTACTCATTAGCTAGCTAGCCACCTCTTTCATTGATTTCGATTAGTGGGGTTGTAGATTGCTTTGTCATGGTGTACAACGCGGCATTGATCGAAAATTTGTGTCATGGCTTAAGTTGTGTATGAATTGGCAATACTGTGTTCTTAAATTATTTGACTAAATTGTGTTATTATGAGCTTTGATAATTTGTAAAATAGAGTTTAAATTCTTGTTGACATTCACTGTCTTTTGAATTTAACCATGTTTTGACTATTGAGATTTATTGTGATATTGTGGAATGGAGTTCAAATTCTTTATGACATTCATTGTCTTGAATTTAACTATGGTTTAAGTATCAACTATTTGTATGACTTATGATTTGTAATTTAAAGTTGTATTTGGTTAATGTTGTGCACTACTGAGACATTGTCTCAGCGATAGCTTTTCATTGCTGTCGCAGGTAGATAGACAGACAGGGCAGCAGACTAGGCTGCTAGTGCATTCAGGGAGAGATCATCGGGTATATTGAGTATACCACATTTTGCATTTTGTACTGTAATGTATGTTCACTGCATGTATATATTGTTCTTGATTTTGAGCAGTTGTAAATTAAGATTGCACATTGAAGTTGTAAAATAAATTATGAGTTATTTTGACTTGTAAAATTCGTACTATATTTCTTTTATCTCATCCTTTGAAAATATTGAAAAAAATTATTGTGGATTTGAGTTGAGAAATATATTATGTTGTTTAACTGTTAGCGTTGAGATAGAGAAATATGTTTGAAGTGCTTTTTATAGGTTTTTTTTTTGAAGAACTGTTTTATTCAAAATACAGAGGGCACTCCGCCAAAATTTTTGTAGAAAATACTAAAAATTCAAATTTGTTAGCTCTTTCACTTAAGTTCAAAAAAAGTTTTTAACACCTATAAATAGTGCTCACCACTGTAAAAAGAAGTAAGAAAAGTTTTAAAATCCCTTGTAGTGTATTTAATGGGTTATCAGTAGACGAAGTTGGTAATTCATTAGATATACTATGAGATCATGTTATGCCTTACAGAGGGGTAGGGTGTGACTTGTTTTAGTGGTATCAGAGCTAGTTTTTAAATTTTGTTTTCACCTGTAACTTGAATATTCTTTCTTCATAGTGCAACTGCTCAATATCATTGTTTGATACATACAGTACATTACATTATAAATATGCACTAACGAGAGGAAATCTACTTGTGTTATTTGTTCAGGAGGTCTAAGATCCTCGCATTGACTATGGAAGAGGGTGATCGTTCAGTCGATCAATCGATAGAGGCTGAGGTGCAAGGGGATGCCCCAGCCCTACACAACTTCAGTGGTTCAAAGAAGACTCACTTCAGCATCTGCAGATTTTCTACTCGATTCGCTCGTGAGATGGTCGTCAGAATGTTCCAACAAATGGCTGGTAATGTACTTACTCAAGTCCCAATACAGACACTAGTGGTACAACCACAGTCTTCTACGAGGCAGTATGACAAATTGATGAAATATGGGCCTACAGAGTTCAAGGGGACAGTAGATCCTCTAGAGGCAGAGCAGTGGTTAGAGAGGATGGATAGGGTATTCAAGAAACTGCACTGCACAGAGGAGCTCAGATTTGAACATTTGAGTCTAGAATATGTCCTATATGTTCAAGGTTCAGGACAAGGTTCAAATTTCTTAGCCAATCAGAGAGATTAGGACCTGTCAACCTATTGTGATCAAGTATGCTTGCAAGGATATTGGATGGCGGTGGTTGTGGTGTGCTTATTATTATCAGAAAATTAACTGCAGAAAATAACCAGATTAATTAGTAAATGTATCATGTATTTAACCAAAATGATTATGGTCTTTTAATCAAATTGGTCCTCCCACTAACTTAGCAAATCCTACACTTCCAAAGTAGAAAACAAAAATCCTAGTTGGATGGATTTCTAGTGGGTGATTGAATCTTATAGTCTTATTGATCATCATCAGGCACATCCATTATTGGAATTACAATAAACTATAAGTGAGCAACTTCTTGCCTATCACATCTCATGTGAGGTTCAATCCTTTATCTAGCCCCTAATGCTCAAAATCTTAGGCACATCCATTATTGACTTATCTTGCATTACTTAAATTGACCCCATTGAGCCAGTTAACATGCAAATAATTTTAATGTCTTCAGGCACATCCATTATTGGCCACTAAACCATTTACATATTTACAACATCTCATGCTTAACAATTATTCTTAAGAAAATCTGTTAAATTAATTGTTCATATGCAAGTATTTAAAATTTCTTAAAATAATTGCCTCAATGGAGGGTCCATGTTATAATTACTTTAATTATACCATTTCCAGCTTAATCATTTGTTTGGAAGATTTTGTGGTTAGCCTAATTACTATTATGGTCTCACTTTGCACATTATCCATTTAGCATGCATATATCATATACTTGCATACAATCCCATACATATCATGCATTCATGGATAAACAACAAATATGGTATGATCATGGACTTTCTAAGGGATTCAATTCTGAGCCACCAAGAATTGAATCAGGGCATTCCTAGGTACATTTCATTCATTCATATTACAAGAGTTGCTGAAGGAGTACATAATCAACACTTGATCTTGAATTCCTCCCACTGGTCCCACCAATGCTCTTGACCTCCTTGATCTTCTTATAATTCAATTACGTAGTAATCCTTGGCATACCAAGGCGAATTTACAAGAACCAAATAAAAGAAATTACAACCCAAAAATATTACAACCTTTATAATACATGCTACCAAAATAAATTAAAATTAATTAATTAATTTACAACCCAAAGAAACATAAAAGAAATAAATCCAATCACATTGGTCTTTTATTGTCCATGATCATCCATCATGCATATCACTATTTAACAATTAAATAAAACATATATACTTAAATTAAATTGAATATCTCATATTCAACTTAAAAATCCAGATTTGAATATGATTCAAACAAATTTAAAAATTTAGATTTGAATCACATTTAAACAAATTTAAAAATTCAGATTTGAATCACATTCAAACAAATTTAAAAATTCAGATTTTAATCACATTCAAACAAATTTAAAATTCAGATTTGAATCAAAATTTAATTGTGTGATTAAAACTCCTAGTTAAACACTTTAATTAGTCATGGGCCTAATTATGGGCCTTGAAACCAAGCCCACATTCAAGCCCATAAGCCATGCACATGGTTGAATGCACCAAACCATGTGCACCAATGGTGTTCATCATCATGCCGCCATCTATTCCTTTCAACCAGTAATGAATCAATCATCTCATGATCAAATCACACAATTAAATCATATATTAAACAATCTAAATGGCAAATATAGTGTCTCTAATACCAATTAAAGAAGCGGAAGCATGAAAATTATTAGTTTAGAACATTGAATTAAAAAATTTTCTTCTAGAGTCTCATGCATCATGCAAGATTCATTATTTACCTAATTAATTTCAATGTTAAATAGCATACTAAAACACTTTTAATATGTTTTTTGGATCTACATTTGCCATTTAAGATTTTAGAATTAAGAGATTAATTCATTATAACTCTAGATTAATTCAAGAACATGTGCACTAACCTTTTAATGTGCTATAGTTGTGTTTAGTACCTTTAAGATAGACCTAGAACACCAGATGTTGTCCCTCTAGCTTGTTCACACCAAGATCACCAATGGCAGCCCCTTGAATAGCTTCTCAAGCCTTTCCAATCAATTAGAAATTAAGGTTTTGCCTTTAGAGATGTTATAGATGTATATAGGACACTAGAAACGATTTCAAGCAATTTTAATTCAAGAGAATGTTGGCAATTCTCTTTGAATTGATGAGAGGTGGTGGCAGCTTTATGATAAAATCAGAATCCTATTTTGTTCTTTCATCCTATCCCTTATATAGCTAGGTCATCACTTAAAACCCTTGCTACATGTCATCTTTTGATTGGTTCTTAGTTTAATTAACCCAATCACATTGTGCCAAGTGTCAAACTTAGATTTGATCTTGACTTTGATCATCTTACATGATTAAAAGACAAATGGCAAGTTTATGTGTAGTGCCATGTGTCACCATCTCATGGTGCCACATGTCACCCTGTGAAATGACTAAATTATCCTTGTGTCTTAATTTTGAGTTTTCAATCCAAACTAATTATTTCTCTTCTTTTAATCAACATATATCAAATATAAATAAATTAATTAATCTCTATTAATTAATTTCTCATAATTAAATTCATATTTAAACACTTTAAATATAAATTTAACTTATACTATACATCTAATAACCTAGATTTGGTTTCAAGCCGCGCTAGGGACTTTGCAATCTAATTGCAAACCAAATCTATTTAATTAATCAATTAAACTCTTTAACTAATTAATTAAATCACATTTAACTTGGTGATTACTTGTGTATGTGTGTGACTCACTTGGCTCATCACTAATTGGCAATGAGATATGATATCAACTCTTAATATCATCAGAACTCTTTCTTACCATAAATGATTTATCTAAATCATTTTAGGCACCTCATAGACTATGGTTAATACCTAGCATAGCATGTCATAGCCACACAATTAGTAATAAGGTTTACCTTAAATGAACCTATAATAATATGTTACCATGCACTAGAATCTCTCTGTTACAAAATCCCAATTCGAGCTGGAGTCATGGTTTATGTCAAACCCCATTTGCTATGAATATTATGTTCTTTTTTAATTCTGATTATTGATTAAAAAGATTTTCTCATCAGAAACTCTGTTCTGATTAAATCTATCTGTCCTGGCCAGGAACTTGAAATATCAAGAATAATTAAAAGAACATAGGATTTTATCCCTATTTACTTAGGGCAACAGATTCCATATTGATCAACACCTACTGTAACATCCTCCCTGTACATTTTCTGTATGTTCTGTTGCTCCAGTGACCTAATGTCAGTTCGGGCAAGTCAGGATGTCTGGAACTACACTTCAGTGATAGTGAAAAGACATATAATAATGAAATAAATAAAAAGAAAATACATGAAAAATTAAAGAAAAATAAAAGAGAGAAAATGAAACTAAGTTAAACGAGCCGGCACCATAACAATGGGTAACCGCACCGAGAAGTTACGGCGAAGGTAATTGCTGAACCCAAGACTGTGGAGAACCCTCGAAATTAAATTTTGGGACATAATTAAAGGTTTATTGAAATATAATTGACACTAGAAACATAAAAGAAAAATTAATAAACCAGTACAAAGAAAAATAAAAAATCGAGAAACAGACAAAAATTGGTGTTACCAAAAAATCAGGAATACAACCCGAAGAGGGGCATTTTGGTCATTTGACACCTAGAGTTGCCTTTTAACTTCAATATCCATTAAAAATAAATGGTATTACACTTTGAAAATGTCATGAAAAATAAAAATGTGGTACATAATATGAATAGTAAAAGATTAGTGACAAATGAGCAAATTAAGGAAATTAAGATTAATGAATTATTTAATTCAAGTTAGTGCTCCACTAGTGACATCTTAAGGGACCTATATTAAGCTTTAGTGAACAGAAACTACCATCTTCAACCTCAAAAATAAGAACCAGTCGAATGGAAAACACCATTGAAGCTCCCATAGCCAAATTTGTCCAAGCTCCATGCACTCCCACTCCAAGCCTCCTTTCCACTTGGTTTCTTCATTAAACCTTTCATACTCAACTTGGGAAAGCCATAGGGAACAAGAAAAAGAAGATTTGGTGAAGTTTAAAGGAAGCTCTCAAGAGGTAAGTGTCCAAATCCTCTCCCTTGCTTTAGTAAACTTTATGTTTAGGTTGAGGTGAGTATATTGGTGAAGAGAATGCAAGAAAATATTGAGTTATGAATTTATTCATTTTCAGCAGCCATGAAAGCTTGATGTGTTGGAGTTTTTCTTACCTCTAATGGATGGGAATTAAGATTCATTAACTCAAATGGAAGTTGTAGTAAGTTAATGTCCAAGTATGTGTATGTTAGTGCTTGAATTAAGGGTTTAAAAATGGGACTTTGATGCTTTAGTAAATTGCCATGTTTGGCAGCCTTAAATCTCATGAATTTGTGTGTGAGTTTATTAAATTTATTGATGAAATATGATGGTGTTGAATTGTGGGCAGCATGTGTAGTTGCCATAGAAGTATATGTGTAATATAGGTATTTAGGTATATTGAATTTCGGTGAAAGTAAATGTTGAACTTTAATGGTGTATTGTGTGCATTGAGCACTTGAGTGTTCTGCCCAAAATACTTTGCTAGAATTGTGTTCAATATATATAGAAGTGCCTTGATTGACTATTGAAGTGTAGGGAGGACGAGGATTATCAAATTGGAAGTGAAATTTTCATGTGCAGGTTGAGTGTTGTTGGCAGTACATAAATGAGGTTATAAGTGCAAAATTGTGAACCCAATTGGTATGAGGCCAATGGGAGGTGAAACTAGACACAAAATAGGCCAACTTTCATGTAGAAATGTTGCCAAGATTCTACCTAAAAACTGACCTTAAAAATGACCAAATCCAGAATTGGTAAGTGCAAGCCCAGATTTTTGACCATATGAACAGTAGTCATTAGGATGACCACAACTCACTCAAAACACGTCCAAATGACCTAAACTTTTTCCTATGGATAGCTTAGATATAGAGCTACAATTCTTATGAAGACACCAAAGCCCAGAAATGGCCAGAACCAAGTCAAATTGCTTGCACAAGTTCGGGTACCAAAACTGCCAAAAATAAATGTGACCTAAAATTGACCAAATTTTGCACTAAAGGTGCAATCTGTCCAACTTTAGTAAATTGACCATATCTTGGTCTATACAACTCAGAATGACCTGAAATTTGTGTCAATAGTCAATAGGACATAGAGCTACAATTTTGCTTCTTTGACAAGAAGCTAAAAACCAAGAGAAATAGGACATTAAGCTAGACCAATCTAGCATACTAAAACTGAAAATTTGAAATTTACATACAATGATGCTTGAAGTAATTTGGCAATGAATGCCAACTTGTAAAAATGGTAAATTGCACTATATTGGCAACATATTGAGTTACAAATTGTGACATGTTGATACTAGAATCAACTTATCCATAATACCTAAAAAGGTCAACATTTACATTGACTTGTGAATTACATGATAACTAGTAAACTCAAAAAAAAAAAAAAAAAAAAAAAAAAAAAAAGAAGAAGTAAACAATTAATTTGTAATGTGCCCTAGTTTGCCTAGTTGACTAGTTTGGATATGTTGGCATGCTAATAGGATTCTGACAGCTGTTCTGTAAATGGCTTTATGCCTTACTGTGTTTTTATGGCATATTATGCCGCACTGTGACTTTAATAGCCTATGGCTATACGTATTGTGTTGTTATACTTGGCTTATCGCTGGATTGATTATATGGCTTTTTAGCCACACTGTTTGCACACGGGGAGACACTTGTGACTGATGGTGTGACGGCCTGAGGTACTATGTACCCGGTACCAGTATATCCATTTATCCAGTCTGGTCAGTGTATATGCTACACAGGCAGTTAATTTAAGCACTACTAAATTTAAATAGCTAAATCCAGTCTACTGACATATAGAACCACCAAAATTAGCAAAAATTGAAATGTTAGCAAATAAAAATATAAACAGCAACTGCAAAGAATATCGATGTCATAAATTCATGAACAATTCATTTATTTTATTTTAGTGTATATTTCTTTATATTTGGCACCACCAAGCAGAATTGCTTAGCGCGTTGCTTTTGCTACACGTAGGTGTTAGAGACACAGCTGGGGAGCCCAGACCTACGACTGGGTGAGACATCAGATCTGCACAGGAGTCCAGAGTCATCTTCACTACATTGCATACATGGTAGGACTTAGGATCTTGTGTAATGACTATCAGTTGTATTTTGACATTTTGTTATATAATTTTGTATATTCTAAAACTTTAAGATTTGTAATAATTTGTATATATTAAACTCTTATGGAGAGTGTTTGGATGAATGTAAATTATGATGGATTGTATTTTGAAACTGTGAAATAGTTGAGATTTTGAGAATATTATCATATTGAACTGTTTTTAACAGGTTTAGAAGGACAGTTTGTCCGAAATACAGACGACACCTTGCCAGATTTTTATTACTATTTTGAAACACTAATTTTATTAAAATATGAAAATAGAACTAGTATGTTATGAATATCACATAAAGACTTCTTAAATCAAATTGAGTTCATAAAATGAGATAATCACAGACTTAGTGCTCCGGCATGCCGTGTAGCACTCTTTGCTCGGCTACACTGTAGGCGGCTGAGGGGTGTTACCTACCTCCATATATAACTAATAGGAGCCAACACATGCCCATATACCCATACACAATATAAGTATGAAAGCAATATCAAACTCAAACCATATATATACAAGATAACTGTGCTATCTCAGGTCTAAAGATTATATGCACTGATATGATTTATGACAATGCATTGACTAGAGTAAACTCCATGTGCTTGTCATAAATGTCACTGGCTCTGGCTACTTATCATGCATAAGTTCCTATCATGTTTGTTATATGGCATGAGACTCACCATTCCATCTTATTTATATCTCATATAAATACATTGAAAACAAACATTAATACAATCTTTCTAGATAAGTCATTTCCTGTGTGAATTATCCTCGATTATGAACCAATTTATGATACTTTGTGCTAGAAATACTGTCACTCATATTCTTAATAACTTAAGAATAGAATTTCTAACAAAATATCAATGGACATTTTCTATTACACATAAATATATTATGTAAACAGAAAAGTGAAAATGCCTTTTTATTAATAAAACATGTACAAGATACATACTAAATGATATGCTCTAGGCATACTACTAACACATATCTCATATGTATGATATCATAATAGAAATGCATGTAATGATTTATGAGCGTTTTATAGTTTATTAGTCTTTTCCATTAATTTGTTTGGTATTCAGTTAAATTAACTCATTTCATTGTCCAAGCAACCTATAACAGACTGTCAAAAACTAGATACACGGGAGTATACTTGTTAGACACCCTATGTGCCAATCATGTATCTAGGGTTACATTTAACATACCAAATGAGTTATGTACCTAGTCAATTTCTAATGCCCATAAGCATAACAAAACACATTTTAGCATGCATTAGAGATTCATTTGCCATCAAGAATTGAGGTTTAGAATTTGATTTCATTAAACCCTAACTAAAAGAAGAAATTAATTCAACTAACCTCCAAGGCGCTAAATCAAACTTTCTTACTCTTTTGGGTTCTCCTAGGGCTCCAAGAGTTGCCCTTCTAGCTTGTCCACCAAGAGCTTCACCAAAACTCACCAAAGGTTTCCCCAAATCCTCTCTTTGAAGATTACCAACCACTAATGCTATAGGGTTTATACTTTGGTAAAGGTATATGGATGTGGGTGCACTAGAAACTCTTTCTAGTAAAATTAATTCAAAGGAAATCAAGATTTTCCTTTTGAATTAATGAAAAGAAAAATGAGAAGAGGGAGAATACCATGGTTGCCATCCAACACACTAAAAGGAAGAAGATGTTAGTAGTATGCCCTAGAGCATATTATTTAGTATGTATTTTGTAAACATTTTAATTAATAAATGGCACTTTCACTTTTCCATTTACATAATGTATTTATGTGTAATAGAAAAGGTTCATTGATATTTTGTTAGAAATTCTATTATTAAGTTGTTAAGAATATAAGTGGCAGTATTTATAGCATAAAGTATCATAAATTGGTTCACAATTGAGGATACTTCACAAAGTATATGACTTATCCAGAAAGATTATAATCATGTTTATTCCCAAGGTATTTATAAATAAGATGAAATGGTGAGTCTCATGCCATATAACAAACATGATAGGCACTTATACATGATAAGTAAGCCGAACCAGTGATGCATATGACAAGCACATAGAGTTTACTCTTGTTAATGCATTGTCATATATCATATTAGTGCATATAATCTTTAGACCTCAAATAACACAGTTATTTTATATATAGGTGGTTTGAGTTTGATACTGCTTTCATATTTGTACTGTGTATGGGTATATGGGCATGTGTTGGCTCCTACCAGTTATATATGAATATAGGTGTTCATCAAGATGGAATCTGTTATCCTAAGTAAATAGGGATAAAATCCTATGTTCATTTAATTATTCTTGATGTTTCAAGTTCCTGGCCAGGACAGACAGATTTAATCAGAAAAGAGTTTCGAATGAGAAAATCTTTTTAATCAAGAACTGGAATTAAAAGAGAACATAATATTCATAGCAAATGGGGTTTGACAAAAATCAAGACTCCAGCTCGAATTGGGATTTTATAACAGAGAGATTCTAGTGCATGGTAACATATGATTATAAGTTCATTTATGGTAAACCTTATTACTAATTGCGTGGCTATGGCATGCTATGCTAGGTGTTAACCATAGTCTATGAGGGGCCTAAAATGATTTAGAGAAATCATGTAACACCCTAGGCAAATCCCACATCGGCAAAACACGGGAGAGATGCTGGGTTTATAAATTGGCGATTCGTAATCCCTAGTGACGCGTTTTAAAACCATGAGGGCTTCGGCCCAGAGCGGGCAATATAACTAGTGGGTTGAGCCGTTACATTTGTGGTATCAGAGCCGCTCCGCATGTAACCTTGAGCGATGGTGGGGCAAACCTCAGTGAGGACACTGAGTCCCATAAGGGGGGTGGATTGTAACACCCTAGGCAAATCCCACATCGATAAAACATGGGAGAGATGCTGGGTTTATAAGTTGGCGGTTCGTAACCCCCAGTGACGCGTTTAAAAACTGTGAGGGCTTTGGCCCAGAGTGGACAATATCACTAGTGGGCTGGGCCATTACATTTGAAAAAGGTCCCTTAGGAAAATTCCACATCGGCAAAGCATGAAGATGGTATTGGGTTCAAAAAGTAATGATATATAAAATGGGGGAACTAATCACTAGAGGCGCCTTTTGGTGGAATGGCCTGGAGAGTTGGAAGAACTCCAGGGTTAAGCGTGCTCTCTTGAGAGAAATCTTAGGATGGGTGACCTCCTGGGAAGTTCTCCATTCTACCTACGGGATAAAATCGTGAGGCTTATGGCCAAAGCGGATAATTCCTCTAGTGGTTGGAGCCCGATCGTTACAATTGGTATCAGAGCCACTCGCGTGCCCTCTTGGGCGATGGTGGGGCAAACCTCAGCAAGGACGTTGAGTCTCGAAAGGGGTGGAGAAAAGGTCCCTTAGGCAAATTCCACATCGGCAAAGCACAGAGATGCTCTTGGGTTCAAAAAGTAATGATATATAAAATGGGGGAACTAATCACTAGAGGCGCCTTTTGGTGGAATGGCCTGGAGAGTTGGAAGAACTCCAGGGTTATGTGTGCTCGCTTGAGAGAAATCCTAGGATGGGTGACCTCCTGGGAAGTTCTCCATTCCACCTACGGGACAAAACCGTGAGGCTTATGCCCAAAGCGGATAATCCTCTAGTGGTTGGAGCCCGATCGTTACAAATCATTTATGGTAAGAAAGAGTTCTGATGATATTAAGAGTTGATATCATATCTCATTGCCCATTAGTGATGAGCCTAGTGAGTCACACACATACATAAGTAATCACCAAGTTAAATGTGATTTAAATTATTAGTTAAAGAGTTTAATTTATTAATTAAATAGGTTTGGTTTGCAATTAGATTGCAAAGTCCCTTGCATGGCTTGAAACCAAATATAGATTATTGGATATATAGTATAAGTTAAATTTATATTTAAAGTGTTTAAATATGAATTTAATTATGAGAAATTAATTAATAGAGATTAATTAATTAATTTATATTTGATATACATTGATTAGAAGAAGAGAAATAATTATTTTGGGTTGAGAACTCAAAATTAAAACACAAGGGTAATTTGGTCATTTCACAGGGTGACATGTGGCACCATGAGATGGTGACACATGGCACTACACATAAGCTTGCCATTTTTCTTTTAATCATGTAAGATGATCAAAGTCAAGATTAAATCTAAGTTTGACACTTGAGACAATGTGATTGGGTCAATTAAACTAAGAGCCAATCAGAAGATGACATGTGGCAAGGGTTTTAAGGGATGACCTAGCTATATAAGGGATAGGATGAAAGAACAAAATAGCATTTTGATTTTTATCACAAAGCTGGCACCACCTCTCATCCTGTCTTCTTCTTCATCTCTCATCAATTCAAAGAGAATTACAAATATTCTCTTGAATTAAAATTGCTAGAAATCGTTTCTAGTGTCATATATACATCTATAACATTTCTAAAGGCAAAACCTTAATTTCTAACTAATTGGAAAGGCTTGAGAAGCTGTTCAAGGGCTTGCCATTGGTGATCTTAGTGTGGACAAGCTAGAGGGACAACATCTGGTGTCCTAGGTGCATCCCAAAGGCACTAAACATAACTACAACACATCAAAAGGTTAGTGCACATGTTCTTGAATTAATCTAGGGTTCTAATGAATTAATCTGTTAATTCTAAAATCTTAAATAGCAAATGTAGATCCAAAAACATATTAAAAGTGTTTTAATATGCTGTTTAACATTGAAATCAATTAGGTAAATAATAAATCTTGCATGATGCATGAGACCCTAGAAGAAAATTTTTGAATTCAATGTTCTAAACTAATATTTTTCATCCTTCCGCTCCTTCAATTGGTATCAGAGCCACTATATTTGCATTTTCCATTTAGATTGTTTAATATATGATTTAATTATGTGATTGGATCATGAGATGATTGTTTCATTACTGGTTACAAAGAATATATGGCAGCATGATGATGAACACCATTGGTGCGCATGGTTTGGTGCATTCAACCATGCGCATGGCTTTTGGGCTTGAATGTGGGCTTAGTTTCAAGGCCTATAATTAGGCCCATGACTAATTAAAGTGTTTAATTAGGAGTTTTAATCACACAATTAAATTTTGATTCAAATCCGAATTTTTAAATTTGTTTGAATGTGATTCAAATTTGAATTTTTAAATTTGTTTTAATGTAATTTAAATCTGAATTTTTAAATTTGTTTGAATCATATTCAAATCTGGATTTTTAAGTTGAATATGAGATAATCAATTTAATTTAAGTATGTATGTTTTATTTAATTGTTAAATAGTGATATGCATGATGGATGATCATGAACAATAAAAGATCAATGTGATTGGATTTATTTCTTTTATGTTTCTTTGGGTTGTAAATTAATTAATTTATTTTAATTTATTTTGGTGGCATGTATTATAAAGGTTGTAATATTTTGGTTGTAATTTCATTTATTTGGTTCTTGTAAATTCACCTTGGTATGCTAAGGATTACTATGTAACTGAACTTTGAACTCCTTCAGCTTAGTAGGTGCCATCCTATATGGAGCAATTGAAATCAGTGTAGTACCTGGCATAACCTCAATGGCAAACTCCACCTCTCTCTTAGGTGGCAAACCCAATAACTCTTCTAGAAATACATATGGGAAATCACGTACTGTGGGGATATCATGTAAACTCGGGCTAGTCTTCCTGGTATCAATTACATGTGCTAGAAAAGCCTCACAGCACTTCCTTATCATTCTCCTGGCTATAGTGGCTGATATAATACTAGAAAGGCAACCCATTCCTTCCCCCACAACTATTATCTCATCACCCTCTGCTATCTTTAAAGTGATCCTCTTTAGCCGACAATCCACCATCACCTGATTGCGTGATAACCAATCCATACCCAATATCACATCAAACTCGTGGAATGGTAACTCGATCAAATCGACCGAAAATTCACATCCCTGTATCATTAAGGGACAACCCTTATAGACCTTCTTTACCATCACACTATGGCCTAAAGGGTTAGTGACAAGAATGTCTTCTTCTATCTCATCTATTTGGACCCCTTTATCTATAGGTGGAGCAATGCATATGTATGAATGCGTAGAACCAGGGTCTATTAATGCATATACAGTCATGTCATAGATAGAAATGTACCCCTGATGACATCTGCTGGATCTGGATCCTCCCAAGCGTGCATGGCATATGCATGTGGTGCTACTCTGGCTTCAGGTCTCTCAGTTGTCTCTGAAGCACCCTTTTGTGAAGTACCAACTACCTCTGGCCTAGCAGGTCTTCTACCCCTCTGGGCTGTTGGGTAGACCTCTTAGTCTGTGGTGGAGCAGTGGAAACATCCTCTGTGGATAATCCCGCAATTGGTGGTCGGCAGCTCCACAGCGAAAACAACCTCCAGTCAATAATTGACATTCTCCTATATGACTCCTACCACAATGTGTACAGGTTGGCACTGGGGCCATTCCCCTTACTGCTGTGCCTGGAGAAGTGATTGCATCAAATTATATAGACATTTAAAGTTAACATGCATTGCATTTTGTTAGCATTTAGTATCCTTTTATATTTACTTTTATGTGTCTTCATTATTATTTTAGAAAACATGTTAATCCAACTCAATTCATTGATTTTTATATTTTATCAGGTGTTTTTATGTGGTTCTAGAATCAAAGACGAGTTTGGAAGAGATTTGGAGGTCAAAACGTAAAGAATACAGTGTTAAAAACATTACACGGGCCGTGTAACTTCCTGGACCCCCGTGTAACTCTCTAGACTAAAGAAAATGTGAAAAATGAAGTTGCATAAATTTACACGGGGCGTGTATCACTATACGGCCCGTGTAAAGTCCCCTAACAGCAATTTTGATGTGACTTTTCTTCGCTCTAACTCGACCCGGATGGACTCCTAATGCGTCTAAGACTCTGAAATTAGGGTTTTTACACTAGATATAAATAGAACAAGTCAGGAATTGAGGGAAAAAGAGAGAATTTACATATAAGAACAAAATTTACATTCAAGGGGAGCCGATTTACATTTAAGGAGGCACATTAACCTCAAGGGTGGCAAGGGAGAAACAAGATCTGCAAGATTACTAGAAGATATTTTCTGCTAAAGTTCTAAAAGTCCAAGGCTGCAACTCTCTTTCTGGGTTCTTTCACTCTATTTTCTTCTCATGTCTTCTCTTTATCTTTTTATAATCTTGATTGTAAAACTCACCATGGGTGAGTAGGCTCTTTATTCTAGGGTTAGGGTGTAGCACTCTCAATTTCATTATGGATCTGGTTTGATTTTATTTAATACATTGGGTATTTTATTCTTTGATTCAATCTCTTGTGATCTTAATGCATGCTATGTGTTGGTACCCACTTAGTATTGATTATAGATATTAATTAAAGGACTGAAAGGTGAAGATTAATATTAGAAAATCAGGATTTGGAACCTAGAAAATCTTACCTAGAGATAGGCTGATGACCTTTGTGGAGTTCAAAAAATAATCAAAGATCTTAAAGGATTTTAATTAATTTAATCACCACGAAAGTAGGGTTTATGTTAATTAAAATACACCTTGAGTGCCTTGAGAGAGGACTTAAGATAACTTAGGATTAATTTCCATTAAAGTAATAATCTCTCATTTATTGAATGAATCAGATTGATTCCATAATTGATTGAAGTGTGAACCCCTAGCTCTAGAATGCCTTTGTCCATTAGTATTTTATTTTAGTTAATTATTTAGATTTTATTTCTTTCAATTTAGATATAATCATTATTTCTCTACAATTCGATCGTCTAGATAATTAAAATCACTATAGTTTGGTACTCAACATGATCCTCGTGGGAACGATACTCTACTCATCACTTTATTACTTGTTAGCGATCCGTGCACTTGTAGTGGTTGTAAAACTAGCAAACAAGTTTTTGGCGTCGTTGCCGGGGATCGGTGCTTGATATTGAATGATTGGTGATTTGATTACTCTAGACATTCTTATTTCTTTTATAGTTTATTTCTTATCTAATTTTATTTTTGTTTGTTTTTCTTGTTAGGTACATTGAGAGTTTCATCAACAAGTCTTCACAATTTTTATTCAACAACACAACGAACCATTTTACAATTCTTGGAGAAGATTCAGTGAATTGGCAGAGCATTTTGCCAATCATAGTCTTTCAAATTATGAACTCACTCTCAATTTCTACAGTGGTCTTGATGAAGCGACAAGGAATTGGGTAGATTTTGGAGCTTGGGCTATCAGTGATCATGTTCTTCAAAGAAACCATAAGGATGCCATTCACTTGTTGAATGATATGGCAGATTTTGATTACCATTGGCATTGGGATCCTTCACTGCAGGGTTGGAGTCACCAATATCCCCCACACATTCATCAACCTAATATTTCACACCAACCATTTGAGCTATAATTAGAGAGGAGAGTGGGACTTGAAGAGGTGATAGCTCCATTCAAAAATTTTGACAAACTAATGGTGAACAATGAGCTATCACTTTATGAAGAGGAATTATATGAACAAAGTTGGAAAAATGTAGAAGCTTCATGGGAATTTGAACCTACAGAAGAAGTTGAGCTTCAAGAACAAAATTCATTTGAAGATGACTTACGAGTAGAATTCCCACAAGAATAGGAGTTACTTAAAGAACAAGTGGAACCTAGAGCTGCAGGAAACAACTCCTTTATAGTTGGGGGATCATTGGAAGAGTGTTTCCATGAAGAAAAATCAAAGATAAAGGCTGTGGATGAAAAAATTGATGAGACTATCAATTTAAGTTCATTAATGATGCTTACACATACACCACTAGAAGACCCTTTTCTATCATGGACACCTCCTACATCATCACATGTCCTCCATGAGCTAAAGTAGTCCTCTTCCCAAGCAGATAACTCTAAACCATGTGTTGTTCATGCTATGCGTAATCTTATTCCAAATCTTGCCAATCTTGAGGGTACCACAAATCAAGACCCATATGTGTTATTACATGACAAATACTATGGGCGAAAACCACTTTTTGATCAGCAATTCTAAAGGGGTTAAGCTAATGACCTTAAATTAGTACTTCTTGGGACGCAACCCAAGTTTTAAATTTAATCTTTGCATTTGTCTATTTCTTTTGTCTTATCACCCTCCAAAATTTGATTTCGATGTTTGTTCACTTTGTAGGTTCAAGAAGCACTTGAAAGGAGCAATGGAGATCAAACTCACAAATCTTCAATGGAAGGCACGCTGCAAGGGGGAGTATTCTATATCTATTAGCTTTTCCTTGTTATTACATTTATGATGTTGCTCCTAACCTGATTGTGATATCTTGATGACATTGAAGACAATGTCAAATTTGAGTTTGGGGGTGCATTTCATACATTGCATTGATATATTGCATTTTATCACCTTATTATGTCTATATTATATTTGTGTGTCAAAAATCTAGAAAATTTTTTTAAATTTTGAAAATTTTGGACTTTTTCAAAAAGCTTTTAACTTAGAATTATAACTAAAACCTTGATGAGCTAATGATTAGACTCTCTGGGAAAGAGGAATGAATGTAACTAAATGGGCAAAAAGGCTTTAATATGTTGTTTGTGAAGAACTTTGTAACACCCTCACTTTAGCTAGTCTGAGCACTCGACTGTTCTGGTGACCAATGTCGGTCCGGACAATCAAAATGTCTGGACCTATATTTAAACTAGAGTGAGGAGTCATAAATAGACTAAATAATTATAAGAAAAATTAAGGAAAAATTTAGAAAACTTTAAGAAATAAAATACAATAAAGTTAAATGAGCCGGTGCCCCAGTGATGGGCAACCTAACGAGAAGTTGTTGTCTTCATAGCTAGTAACCCTAAACCTGAGGGGAATCCTATGAAATAATTTCTGGGATCCCAGAGAAGAGTTACGGTGCCCTAGGTAGTGTTAGAATGCCAAGAAAAGGTTAGGAAAATTTTTAAGATCGGTACAGACAATTTTAGCTCCTTAAGCCAAACAGAGGGCATTTTAGTCATTTCATCTTAAGATATGATTTTTAGTCAATTTGTCCAATCAAATAAATAATTATTATGATATAAAATATGAATAAATAATGCTAAAAAATTAATTGAAATAAGTAGAAAAGAAAAGAAAAGAAAATGAATTAAAATGAGAATTATGACATAATATGATGTCATTTAAAAAGCTCCACCAATCACAACTCAACAAGCCAATTAAAAAGAGATAAAATGGGAAAAAAATGAAAAGAAATCTGCACTTTGCCTTCAACCAGCCGAACCAAGAGAAGAGAGAGAGAGAAAGAAGAGAAAAACCTCCATTGATGCTTGGTAACAAGCTTGAGTTCATCCAACAAACCACCTCAAAACCTTAGCTTCCCTTCACAAAAACTTCTCCTCACACCTAGAGCAAGACTTGGACAATAAAAAGGAAGAGAAAAAGTGGAGCTTTCAAGCCTTGGGATTTGGCTAAGGCAAAGTTAGTGCTACTTCTTCCATAAATCCATGAGTTTACCTTCTGTAGATTATGAATTGAGTGTTAGTTTTGGAAGAAAGAAAACAAATTATGTAGGTATGAAAAACCCTCAATTTTGGAAGCCTAGGGTACTTTAGAGTTTTAATAATTTAAATGAATTATAGTTGTGAATTGATGCAATTGAACATGAAATTGATGATTAGAACATTTGATAGCATGATGTTTGAGTAAATTAGAATTTTGGAGTTAGGGTTTGGAGCAAACTTAGGGTTTTGCTCATGTGTTGGTGAATGGAAGTCCTAATGGTTAATTAGTAACCATTTGGCTGTGTTTGATGAGGAATTGAAGTGAATTGTGGCTTTGGATTTAAGGTTGGGTATGCTGCCTCATAGGACCTGCAGGGCTAGATGTGAGTCCAGCAAGTTTGGATAGTTGTAACTTGAGAGGTGTAGGTTTAATTGGTGCAAGACCAATTGGACATGAAACTAGACACATAATGGCACAACTTTGATGGAGAAACCATGCCCAAAAAACCACAATAGAATGGCCTAAAAATTGACCTAATCCAGGTAACATACATACTACCTTAGAAAATTGACCAAATGAACAATATTGTTCATTTGGCCATAACTCAGTGTAGAAATATTCAATTGACCTGAATTTTATATCAATGGAAAGATTAGACAATTTAGAACAACTTTAATGCAGAACACAAACTCAAATTCTGAACCTAACCAATTCAAATTGCTAGTCCAATTTAGGACACCAAATCTGGTAGAACCAAACTTGCCCAGAAAATCTGGCTAAGGTCCAATCCGGCCAGTTATGGTAAATTGACCATAACTTGAGCTACAAAACTCCAAATGGAGTGATTCAAAAAGGAAATTAAAGAAGACACATAAAGGAACAACTTTGATGAAGAAATGTTAGTTAAATTATCACTGTAGCTTTGACTAATGGAACAGTAAACATAAGACACAAAAACTAAAAATTTGAAATAAAACTTAGGAGGCTTTGAATTGCAATTGGCAATCAATACCAACAAACTTAAAAACCAAAATGTGGTATAATTATGTATCAAACATTTGTATACATATTATATATGAAAAAGTCAAGAATTTGAGTGAATAGTAACATGTGAATAGTAATCCCAAAGACATAAGGAATAATAAAAGAAATTAAAGAAGCTATTATGATTGATAATATATATAATGTGAGAACCATTGATGAGAATTGTGATCATATGAATGATCAAATAAATGTATAAATTTTGGAATTTTTCATGAAATAATGAAGTCATAAAACTCAATATATTAACATTTAATAATATTATGTGCCATCGAATTGCCTAGATATGTGTGTCATATTGGATAGATTGGAATGACAATAGGATATTGTTTTAGCAGTATTGCGTAAAGTTTTATGCTTGTATTCATGGCTTTATGCCCGCACTCATGGCTTTGATGCCCGATTATATGTTATCATGCTTTTTAGCCATATTGACTACATACGTGGTTGACGTTCCGCGTCCCATGGTATGATGGCCCGAGGCACCATGGTGTCCAATGCCAACGACCTGTTATCTAGTTTAGTTAGCCTGTCATAGGTTACCTGGATAGTGTAAATTAATGAAATTATTTAAGAATATTACTAATTAAAAACATTATAAAGTGTTGAATGAAATAAGAAAAAATGTAACACCCCTATGTTCGGTAGTGCATTCTACTGTTCCTATGACCAGTGTCATCCAGACAGCTAGAATGCCTAGAACTACATTTTGATATGAGTGAGGAGACATAAAATAATGAAATACAAGAAAAGAAAATACAAGAAAAACAAGGGGAAAATAGTAGTAATGAAATGCAACCAAGTTAAGCGAGCCGAGAACCCTAGCGATGGGTAACCACATTGGGAAGTTGCAGCGTGGACCGTTGACTAGCCCTGGACCGCGGGGAACCTTGAAAAATATTTTTAAGACCTAGATAGACATCTATTGAAGTATAAATATCATTAGAAATATTAAAGAAAAATTAATTAATTAGTACAAAGAAAAATGGGAAATCGAGAAAACGACAAAACTCAGTGTTACCAAAAAATTGGGAATGCAAAACGAACAGGGGCATTGGGGTCATTTGACACCCCAAGTTGTCTTTTGACCTAAATGTCCATTAAAAATAAATATATTACACTTGGAAAATGTCATGAAAAATTAAATTGGTAATACATAGTTTAAATAGCAAAAGATAAGAGTTAAATGTGGAATTTGAAAACTTTAGAATAAACAAATATTAAATCTTTACATGGTGCTCCACTAACTCCATTAAGTGGACCATTAAGCATCATATTGTGGCAGAAACTTCATCTTCTTCAACCTCCCAAAATCTAGCCGAAATGCTCTTGAAAGGAAACCTCCATGGCCGTCCATGGCCAAGCTTCAATCCTTCATCTCCAAGCCAATCTCCTTACACTTTCCTTCACTAAAATTGTTCTACACAACTTGGGCAATAGATAGGCAGTAAGAAAATCAAGTTTTGGTGAGGTCTTGAAGAATTTCAAAAGTGGTATGTATGTATTTTTTATGTTTGTTTCATTAAACCTTTGTGAGGATGTTATGGGTAGTTGAATTGTGGAAGGATTTTTAGAGTTTGATGTTTTAAGGGAGAGGTATACTTTTGGCAGCCATGAAACTTCAATAAGGGCAGTTTATCCTTGCATGTAAATGGTAGATTAAAGTGTTGAAGTAAGTGTTTATGTGTGTAGGAATAAATTCAGTAATATATACTAAATGTATATGTGAAAGTACACTTGATTTTGAAAGCTTGGAAGTTAATTGAAAGAGAGGTACAATTCAGTAAACTTGAAGTGTATATCAAGATATGTTATTTTGTGGTTTGGTTTTTGGAATTATATTGTTTGAATTAAGGTCCTTGTTATGGCAGCATGTATATGTGTATAAGGGTTTGAAAGTGGACATGTAAATGAGCTTGTCATGTGGTTAAATTATTGTAACTTGGACTTAGTAAATTCTATACTATAATGTGCATATTGAGTGTGATTACAAGCTGCCAAAATGACCAAAAATGTGAAGTAAAATGTGTTTATGTTATGGCACAAAGCAGAAATGGCATGAAGGAAATGATTTGGTGAGTGTTAAATGTGTAATTGATGGGTGGTGAATAATGCACAATAGGGCAGTGTATGTTTTGGGCTTAGAACCGTAAGTGTGTGACTCCAATTAGTATGAGACCAATTGGAGGTGAAACTAGGCACAAAAAGTGCCAACTTTCATGAAGGAAGCTTACCAAAATTCTGCTCGGAAGGTAACTTGAAAAATGACCAAATCCGGATTAGTGCATTTAAGGCCTGAAAATTAACCATTTGGACAACAGTTAGTTTTTTGCCCATAACTCACTCAAAACAGGTCCAATTGACCTGAAAGTTTTACCATGAATAGTTGAGACATATATCTACATGTCCTATGAAGACACAAAGCCCAGAAATAACCATAAGCAAGTCAAATAGCTTGCACAAGTTCGGGTCCAAAAACTGGCCGAACCAAAAGTGACCTAAAAATGACATAAAGTGACCATTTTGATACATTTTGACCAGCATTGGTAAATTGACCATAACTTGGTCTACACAACTCAGAATGACCTGAAATTTTGCCCCGCGTGCAATAAGACATAGACCTACAAGTTTTTAGTTTGACCAAAACTTGAAAACCGAGGAAACTAGGTCATCCGGCTAGGTCAAATTAGTATACCAGAATCCGACAAATTGCAATAAAATGCACTATACATGAAAATGAATTGGATAACATGTACTAACACTAAAAGGCTATTAAATATGACACATTGATAACATTAAAACCTAATTCACCTAGAGTGCATCGAGGGTCAACATTTTGGGTTGACTAAAGAAAATAATAGAATTCAATAAATTAATTATTGAACCTTATTGTTAGAGACAGTTTAAATGAATACTGAAACACTTCAAATTGTGTGTTTCAGTTAGCAAACACTCAGGGAAGGGGAAGGAAACACTGAGTCAGGGCCAAGAGACAGTTATCAGAGGTTTGTGCACAACAGTTATTTCTTTTGAATTTTTCAATTGAAATAAATTATGACTATTTAAATATTATTGTTTTAAATTGTGAAAAATTGTTTGATTGATATTTGATGAATACTTATTGATTGAAAAGCATTGTAAATGGTTTGAAACCACAGCTATCATGTATATTGATTGAATTCCTAGCTAGCTTGTTTAGTGGGATTAATTGAATTCCCTCTCTGGCTGAAGTGTTGAGGTGTGTGTCTGTTGAGGACGAATAGAATGAGTACTCATATTATTGCTAGCTAGCTATGTTATTCCTCATTAGCCATCGGCTTTTGGGATGAATTGAATTCCTCACTAGCCAACGGCTTTTGAGATGAATTGGACTTTGGAACATGCTTAAGCTATGTGTGATTTATTGATATTTATTGTGATATTGTGAAATGGAGTTTAAATTCTTATTGACATTCACTGTCTTTGAATTTAACTATGGTTTTAAGTATCCACTATTTATATGACTTATGATTTGTGATTTAAAGTTGTATTTGGTTAATGTTGTGCACCACTAAGACTTTGGCTCAGCGATAGCTTTTCATTGCTGTTGCAGGTAGACAGACTGACAGGGCAGCAGACTAGGCTGCTAGTACTACACTGAGAGATCATCAGGTATATTGAGTATACCATATTTAGCATTTTGTATTGTAATGTATGTTCACTGTATGTATATAGTGTTATTGGTTTTGAGTAGTTGTAAATTAAAATTGTACATTGAAGTTGTAAAATATATTGTGAATTATTTTGGCTTGTAAAATTTGTACTATTTTTCTTTTATCTCAGCCTTTGAAAATACTAAAAAATTGTTGTGGATTTGAGTTGAGAAATATATTGTATTGATTAAATGTTGGAGTTTGAGATTGAGAAATATATTTGAAGTGCTTTTTACAGGTTTTTGAAGAGCTATTTTATTCAAAATACAGATGACACTTTGCAAAAATTTTTACAGAAATTACTAATAATTCAAATGTGTTAGCTGTTTCACTTAAGTTTAAAATATTTTTAACACCTGTAAATAGTGCTCACCACTATAAAAAGAAGTATGAAAGTTTTAAAATCCCTTGTAGTGTATTTAATGGGTTATGAGTAGACGAAGTTGGTAATTCATTAGGTATACTATGGGATCATGTTATGCCTTACAGAGGGGTAAGGTGTGACATGTTTTAGTGGTATCAGAGCTAGTTTTTAAATTCTGTTTTCACCTGTAATTTGAATATTCTTTCTTCATAGTATAACTGCTCAATGTCATTTTTTGATACATACAGTATATTACATTATATATATGCACTAACAGGAGAAAATCTCCTTGTGTTATTTGTTCAGGAGGTCTAAGATCCTCGAATTGACTATGGAAGAGGGTGATCATTCAGTCGATCAATCTATAGAGGCTGAGGTACAAGGGGATGCCCCAGCCTTGCACAATGTCAGTGGTTCAAAGACAGACCCTCGATGCAGTAGTTTCTGTTCGATTCGCTCGTGAGATGGCTGCAATGTTTCAACAGATGGCTGGTAATGTGTCTAGTCAAGTCCCACTACAGACACCAGTGGTACAACCATAGTCTTCTGCTAGGCAATATGACAAATTAATGAAATATGGGGCTACTAAGTTCAAGGGAACAGTAGATCCTCTAGAGACAGAATAATGGTTAGAGAGAATGGATAGGGTATTCAAGAAGCTAAATTGTACAGAGGAGCTCAGATTTGAATATTCAGTATCTCTGTTACAGGGGGATGCATATGACTGGTGGAAAACCATTCCCCACAGTCTGGTAGAACCTTCGGTGTTAACATGGAATGATTTTCTATAGGAGTTTAGACAAAAATATGTCCCTGATGCTTATGTGGACCAAAAACTGCAAGAGTTCCTAAGTCTGAAACAGGGGAGTAGATTGGTGGCTGAATATGAAAGGGAATTTTCCCGCCTAAGCCATTATGTAGTAAGTCTACTTGCTACCAGCAGGGAGAGATGTAAGAGGTTTGAAACCAGCTTGAAGCCTAGTATCAGATTACAAGTGGTCGAATTCAAGCATAACAACTTCTCTGAGCTTATTTCTCAAGCGCTAGAATTAGAAAGAATTGAATCTGAAGCGGCCCTTGAGAAAAAGAAATAAGAGAAGACAGAAAAAGAGGGAAAGTCGATGAAACGAGTTCCGGTGGTCCCTCCGGAAGAGGAAGAACCATGGGGGGCACAACAGAGGTAGTAAGAAGTCTAGTAGGGGAAGATATTCAGGACAGAAACCTCCTCTATCTGGTTAGCAGAGTATTAGAAGTTCCTACCCTCCTTGCCAATGTGAAACTTATGGAAGAAATCATGGTGGGTTATGCTACAAGGCTATTGGAGCCTGTTATAACTGTGGAGGCACAGGGCACTTTGCCAAGGACTGCACCAGTACTCGCAGAGTTGGACCACCTGCTACTACTGCAGAAAGGTCAGTTCAGAGCCCTGTCACCAGAGGTTCACAACCACCTAGCAGAGGTAGAGGTAGGGGTAGAGGTAACCCAGCAGGCAGCCAAGGCACAGTGAATCAGTCAGAGCAAGGCAGTGCTCCAGTAAGAGTCTATGCAATAAGACAGAGAGAAGAGGCCGAGACATCTGATGTTGTGGTTGGTACCTTCTCAACTTTTAATCAAGATGTGTTTGTATTATTTGATCCAGGTTCTACACATTCTTATGTGAGTGCTAGCATCATTGATTGCATTGTTGTTCAATGTACAAAAATAAACTTTGAGGTGCTAGTAACAAGTCCGTTAGGACAAGAGATCAGGGTTAATAGAATGTATAGGGATTGTCCTTTGGTGATCCAAGGACATACTTTTCTGTCCGATCTCATTGAAATGCCCTTCAGAGATTATGATATCATCTTGGGCATGGATTGGTTAGCCAGGCATCACGCCATGATTGACTGTAGACTGAAGACAGTCACTTTTGGTCTCCCTTAGTACAGTGATGTGATAATACATGGGGAAAGGCAGCTATTGCCATCAAACATCATTTCGCCTACACTAGCCAGAAAAATTATCAGAAAGGGGTGTGAAGCATACTTGGCACATGTGGTAGACACCCAAGTAGGGAGTCAAGCATTGAGGGACATCCCTATAGTATATGACTTTCCAGATGTGTTTCCTGATGAATTGCCAAGATTACCTCCGGAAAGAGAAGTGCAGTTTGAAATTAATGTTATGCCTGGTGTGGATCCAATCTCCATAACACCATACAGAATGGCACCAGTAGAGTTGAAGAAGTTGAAGATACAGTTGCAATAACTACTTGAAAAGGGCTTCATCCCCCCTAGTGTGTCACCTTGGGGAGCGACAGTGTTGTTTGTTAAGAAGAAAGATGGTACTCTCCGCTTATGTATCGACTACCAGCAGTTGAATAAGGTGACAATAAAGAACAGATATCCATTGCCACGCATTGATGATCTGTTTGATCAATTGAAGGGTGCAGCTGTATTCTCCAAAATTGATTTGCGACCTGGTTATTATCAGTTGAAGGTGCAAGAGTAGAGTATTCCAAAAACTGCTTTTAGAACTCGGTATGGCCACTATGAGTTTCTAGTAATGCCATTCGGTATAACTAATGCTCCAGCTGCTTTTATGGATCTGATGAACACTATATTCAGACCATATCTCGACCAGTTTGTGTGGTGTTTATTGATGATATTTTGATATATTAAAGGAATGTAGAGGAGTATGACAAACATTTGCGGATTGTACTGCAGACTTTAAGGGAGAAATAGCTATACGCCAAATTGTCGAAATGTGAATTTTGGCTGAAAGAAATCTCCTTCTTGGGACATGTTGTGTCAGCTGAAGGGATCAAGGTAGATTCCAGCAAGGTATAAGCTATCCTTAATTGGAAGGGCCCAGGAATATCACAGAAATTCGCAGTTTTATGGGTTTAGCTGGATATTACCATCAATTTGTGAAAGGGTTTTCTATGTTATCTTCTCCATTGACCAAGCTGCTTCGGAAAGATGTAAAATTTCAGTGGACGAATAAATGCCAGCAGAGTTTTGATGAGTTGAAGAGGTGTTTGACTGAAGCTCTAGTCCTTACTTTACCTACCCCGGGCAAAAAATACACAGTTTATAGTGATGCTTCTCACAATGGGTTAGGCTATGTACTGAAGCAAGATCGGAATGTCATTTCCTATGCATCACGCTAGTTGAAACCGCATGAGAGGAACTACCCAACACATGATTTGGAGCTAGCAGCTATTGTTTTTCCTCTGAAGATCTGGAGACACTATTTGTATGGAGAGAAATGCTACATTTACACAGATCACAAGAGCTTAGAGTATTTGGGCACCCAGAAGGAATTGAATTTGAGGCAGAGGAGATGGTTAGAACTGATTAAAGACTATGATTGCTTAATAGACTATCAGCCAGGGAAAGCAAATGTAGTGGCCGACGCCTTAAGTCGCAAGACTATAGCAAGTCTCAGAGTTTCTCCTTTGTCCATGGTACATGAGTTGAAAACATAGCATGCCAGTTTAGAGATTGATGATGAGGGAC